>NW_009218034.1:23269-113511 GCF_000690835.1 Fulmarus glacialis | reverse complement strand
TTTTTCCCCTTTCCCTCTCCCGATTCCCTCCCCCACCCCACCAGCAGGGAGTGAACGAGTGGCTGCGTGGGGCTTAGTTGCCGGCTGGGGTTAAACCATGACAAACATATTGCTTAAAAACACTTTTTCATGAGAATCACCAATATAACTTGTTTTTCTGCCTGTTCCATATAGGCATTCTTTAAAAAGAAAAGACTATGGATTTGCAAAAACTGAAATGCCTCTACAGCCCAAGGGTAGTGTAGTTAGCAGACTGTATTGGATAATTCAATTTCATCAGCAGATTTTTCATCCACAGTGAAAACTAGAAGAGTGCATACTTCTGCATGCCCATCACTCCACTGTATATTTTGTTTTATGAATTGCCAGTGTCAGATTTATACAAACAAAATTAAAGTGCTAGATTCTATTGCAGCCCCTTATATGTTAATATGCTAGACCATGGTATTAATTCAGCCTTTGGAAGAGGACTGATCTGAGGGATGATGCGATAGTGACAGTAGAGGATTTCCATAAGAGTTGAGTATTGTCAACTGTTACTATCTTAGTTGCTATCTCTTTAGTTCTTGCAAGCACTTAAAGCTTCAAAAGGGCCCCCTTTTCTCACTTCTTTACCTCAAAAAGCCTACAAATGGACAATTTGTAAAATTGTGCAGAGGAGCTCTGGTACGTGCAGGAAAGAGGTCAGGTGTACCTCAGAGAGGGAATGTGGAGCATACCTCTCGCAGATGCACAACCGCGTGTGGGCCCTGACACACCATCTCATTCCCTCAGGTCCAGGGGGCCAGGGCGACGGTCTGCAGCAACTCTTTCAACTCGGGTACTTACATGTTGTAACATCAGGCACATACATCAATAGGTAACTATTGTAGAGCTATACCTCTTTTTTCCACAGCTGCCATTCTCCCTCTCTGGTTGCACCACATGTTCTGGTTATAATTGAGATGAAACAGAATGATTACAGGAACATAAGTGCATTAGGACATGCAGTCAGCTGGAATTGTCCTTTCATGCTCTTTTATGAATAGCTGCTGAGCAGTCAGGGGAAAGTGAATATAAGCCCTTGATACAGTTCGTTGCTTTCTGCATGAGTTGTGTGAAACTTACACTCTCAATGCAGTTATCTGACTGAGGCTTTTTACACCCCCTGTCCATTTTTCAAGTGATGGACTAGCAAGCAAAGGCAGTGCCATATATTAGGGTGGCCACAGAATGGGTATTTGCATGATGTATTGCAGTGCTATAGAGCAGCTAATGCTCCGCTGCACCTTGTACTACACAGCAGCTCTGCAATAAGTAGCGTAGATCACAGGAGAGTGCAAGATGGTTCTCTTCTTCCAGTGATATAATTAGATCCATTGCTCATCTGTCATACCAAACTGCTGTAGCAACAGACACTCGGCCATCTGTGACACTGCTCTGCCTGCTCCTCCATCAGGAACACTGACAGGTCTGCATGTTGCCATGTGCCCTGGGAGCAGGAGCTCAGACCTCTGGTTTAGGGCTACGTCACTTTGGCTCCTACCCACTCATCATCAGAGATGCTGTCTCCAATTCTGACAACCACAAGGGGCAGAGACAGCAAGTGTAAAGCTGCATGGAAGCATTTTCTTCTCTCGATATCTCATTCCTACATCTTTTGTGTCTTGCCATTTCTTTTAGTGTGCTTTTCTTACTCTGGATGGTCCCTGGGGGCATGGATCTATCATTATTATTTAGCTTCCCTTGTGCCTTCTAGAGCTGTAGTAAATCCTGAAGAAGGTCACTGTCATCAGCATATTGCAGTACAAGCATCACAGAGGAATGGGGTCTGTCCCTATAGGGAGGAAACATCCTAAGCCTCAGAGGCAAGAATTCAGCCCTTTTCACATCACAAAAGCTTCTAGTGGCAATCCTGTGAACTCCTGGCTCCAAGACATTGCAGTATCAGAGGTTATGTTTCACTTTACTGTTTCATAGCAGTCCTCTGCAAACACACAAAGCACTGTGTCCTGTAGCAGCGATGTTTGATCTGAACTTATGATGGCTAGACTCCAAAAATGGAAGTGAGGTATTTTTCAATATTTGTAAATATGCCTGCCCAAGTGGGATGAAAGTGGAACCGTAGCAAATGTTCAAAGACAGATAATCTTAAGAAACAAAAATTAGATCCCCACACATCAGTTAAAATGTTTCATTTCTGTCACAGACTGCTTATTTATGGGTTTTATTTATGATTTATGGCTGTATCAAAAGCCTTTGTGACATTAGCAAAGGCACAGCAAGGCTCCAGATTACGGTCATGACCTGCTTCCTGAAGCTGCCTGGTTAAAAATGTACCTGACGGTGGTGGAGAGGCTGAGGACGGCAGTTTCCCTTCCCTGCACACAGAGCTGGAGAGCGGTGCCTCCCTTTGTTTGGTGTCAGCTGGAGCCGGCTGAGATGAGTGCCAGGGGGTGTTTCCCATAAAGTCCCATCGTGAAAGGGCCTTAAGATTTTGTAGCTGCTTCCAGCCTTTCCAGCAGCTGATGCAGGCAGAGCGCCTGCAGCTACGAGTCGCAGCAATCACTTCTTGCAAAGGGGGAGCTGGGGGCATGTGTCACCTCCATCCTCGTATCCTCCAGCACCATCCTTTCCCTTAGGTGACCTGGACTATCATCATTTCTCCTTTCAGAAACAGCAGCCTCTGCCACTCTTGATAATATTTCAGTCATCTCTGCATCCACACAAAATGTGCAGCAAGCATTTTTCAGCTGCACTCTCTTGCAGTGCTCTAAAATCATTTGAGCAAGGTGTTTCCAGCAACAGCAAGCAGGCAGCTCCCATGGTTATCAGGCCTTTTTGCAGGCAGATGGAAGATGGATGTACTGCTGAACTCCTGTGGGTTGCATTCAGCTACATCAGCTGGAAAAGTTGAGCCACATCTGAGCTAGATGAGGCTCTCCTGTCTGCTATGTGTCATAGAAATCATGTCTTCAGCTGATGCCTTGCCACTGGAGACAAATGAATAGTATCAAACGTCTCCAGAAAGGACGGTTGCTAAGGAAGAAACTCCATGTTTTCACCCTGTGTGATATGTCCAAAGACCTCATTTTCTCATACTAAGATCTCATTTTCACATGCCGGACTTGTGAGTGAAGAGTTCGTTAACGTGCTCAGCCCCGGGCTCCATCTCTTCTCTTGATGAGGTGAAGCACTGCTCTCTCTAGGGGAGAAGAAGCAATAAAGAAGGGGCAAGAGACTGTCAGGGGTCTTGTAAAATCTTTCCACGCTTATCAGCCTTCAGCTGGATCTCCTCAGTGCTCTCCTGGCACCACCTCTCCTGCCTGGATCTCAGCTCTCTTGGGAGGTTTCTGTTCTTGTGTTTTATGTTTGCCAGGGTTTCAGGAGGCCACCTGATCTAACACCCCATCATAGCAAGGCCAGCTTTGACATTAAAAGCACCTTCAAATTAGATCAGAGCATATAGGGCCAAGTTGTGAGTATCTTCAATAGTGAGGACTCCACAACTTCTCTGGGCAACCTGGTCCAATGTTTGACCAGCCTGCCTGAGAATTTTTCCACCTAATATCCAGTGTTATTGGTGTTACACTACCAGAGCTCAATATTGGGCTTTTTGCTGTCCTTCTCCTTTCACATCTATAGGTTCAAGGTAGCAATGAATGATTGCCTTTATCTGGGAGCCTCATTTGTTTCACCTCTCTTCTTATTCCCTTGTGTCTATGTGGGACTACTTTTAAGCTGGATTAGTTAAATTGTAATCACTGCTGGCCACAGCTAGTAAGAGTAGGCCAGTGTTATCCAAAGATGTGGATGGGGTAGGCTGCTAAGAGAATCACAGAACAACTCAGACTGGGAGGGACATCAGGGATCTCTGCTCCAACCTCCTGCTCACAGCAGCTCAGCTCTGAGGTCAGACCAGGCTGCTCAGGGCTTCGTCCAATCCAGTCTTGAAAACCTCCAAAGTCAGAGACTGCACAGCCTCTCTGTCTGATTGTCCTTGTAAAGAAAAAATGTCTCCTTATACCCAGGCTGAAACTCTTGTGTTTCAACTTATGTCCTTTGTGTCTTTCTTCCTGCCCAGCCCCACTTTGGAAAGCCCATCTCAGTCTCCTTGATGACCTTCCCGCAGGCACTAGGGGCTGCTGCTAGGCTCTCCGAAGCCAGCTTTGCTCCAGGCTGAACAAGCCCAGCTCCCCCAGCCTCTTCTCACAGGGCAGGTGCTCCAGCCCCACCACCTCCCCTGAACTCACTCCAGTTTATCAATGTCCTTTTTCTACTTGGGGGGGACAAAACTGTTTGCAGTGTCTAGCTGTGGTCTACAAAGTGCCAAGCAGAAGGAGATAACAACTCCTCCTGATCTCTATCTCTGTCCCTGTTCATTCAGCTGTTGGCCATCGTTGCTGTCTGGACTCACTGCTGGCCCATGTCCCATTTGCTGCCTACCAGGAACTACCTGTGTTGTTGCAAAGGGTCCTTCCATCCCAGGTGCAGGAGTTTGCATTTGTCCTTGTCAAATTTCATGAGGTCCCTGTTGGCCCATTCCTCCAGCCAGTCTAGGTCTGCCTGAATGGCAGCGCTGTCCTTGAGCATAACAACTGGTCTCCCCCAGTTTGGTGTCATCTGGAAAATTGATGAGCAAGCCTTCCGTCACCTCCTTCAGAGCATTGGTAAAGGTATTAGACAGCACTAGTCCCAGGACAGACCTGTGTAGTGCTCTTGAGCTCAGCCTGAGACAAGGGTCCTGCTGTGCTGTTCCAGTTGGTGTTGGGGACCATGTCTTGTGGTGTGTCACCACTGCTGCTGAGCATGTGTACTCTGCCTTCAGCAGAGTTTCCAACCTCTTCCCGTGCATCTTTCTGCAAAAACTGCTTCATCTTTGAGCTGCTTCACTTCAGTGTGCGCTGGGCCTGGCAGGTATCTAGGTCTTCAGCGCTTGTTGAATGGGTGGATGGTACTCCCTCATTGGCAGTCAGCTGGAGACAAGAGCACCCTAATATGATGAATACCTGGAGTCTGCTAGACACAAAAGTCTGCCTGGCCACCCTTATCCAACAGCAGCAGCGGGGACACCCCACACTCACTCAGAGAGTTCCCAGGAGTCCCCGAAGAGCCCATAAGACTGCAAGGATCTCGAGGCAAAGCCCAGAAGCAGTTGTGCAAACTCTTGCCACCGTTGGCTGCTCCTGTTTGCTGTGCTCTGGGGAGTGCAGAGACCATGCTGTTAGTTGTTTTGTGCATCTGATTTCAATGTTTGTGCATATAGCTGTCATTAATAGCAGCTCATTGCCTTATTTTATGGAGTGTCTAATTGCAGCAAAATGGCAGCCTTTGCTGTGATGTAGGAAAGGTGATGTAGGAGAGGACTTAACAGATCATCGTAAAGGCTGGGGGCATTCCCACCGCTCTCCAGAGGTTTGCAACAAGCCACTGTTCAGTACTCGAATATCTTCAGACAATGCTTAACCACACGCCTGTGAGGTTTTGGCAAAGTTTGTTCTTTTGTCTTAGAAAATAATGATTCTGAGTACCTCTGTTTTCCATAGCCCACGTCTTCACCCTGCTGCCTGGCAGGGATCCCCTGGACATGGGGCAGGGTTGCAGGGGCCTCATTGCTGCCCCCATATCGTCTTCCCTGCAAATGGGGCAGCCTTTTCCGTCTGGTGTTTTCTGCCCCACAGCGGCTGAGGGCTTCGCTGTTTGGAGAGAGGATCACAAGAAGCCAGGACAGTTTAGGGACATGATGCCATTGAGACCAGGCTTTGAGGGAAGAGGTGTGGACATGATTGGTTTATGGGGGCAAAGGCTGGGGACCTGACTCTGATCCCATCCCTTCCACTCCCAGGCACAGGCAGGCATGTTGCCTGCTGATAACCGCAGACACTGCTCTCTGCACTGCTCATCCCTCTCACCACCCAGGAACAACAGCAATGGGCAAAGAGGCAAACCATGTCCCTTGCCTGTTGCTGGAGATAAAAAAAATTTACTCGGAATTTTCTTTTTTTATAATTTTCAGTGTGTGGTATGAAAGTGATGTGAATATGGCTATTCTTTGCTGATAATTCTGAGCTTTCAGTACAGAAAAATATATAATCTCCAGTCAAATATGGAAAATAAAGTCAACATTTTATCTGCAGCCCTCTGCAATTTTAGCTGAGGGAAGATAACGTGCTATAATTTTGAAGCATTGAATGAAAACTTGTTCACCACAAAGTATCAACGCTGTGCTCATTTTTTCCACATTCACATTTGTGCTGACACAGTTCCAGTGAAATGTTAATCTTGTCTAATCACTAGCATAGAGCAGTTAGGAGGCCTGTGGGTTTTTTGAGTGTATATATTCAGTATGTCAAGATAGCTGCATCAGTGGAAAGCCGAGCAAATGTATTTCTTGATTGGTGTAATTCAGCAGGCTCTTGTTAGAAGTTGTAATTAACTACCATGCCGCACACAGACAAAAAGGTTTGTGAGGCTGCTGCTAGATTGGAGATAAATCATTTTTTTGGGAACAGTAGGACTACAGTGGAGAAAAAATGATATGGTATGTAACTGAAATATTACTAGAAAAAATGTTCTAGAGCTCATATAATAGCTTACTAGACAAAGTCCTGTAGACAGACAATGAAATGTATGTGCCAAAATCAATTAGGACCTTATGAAAATTTAATCAAAGTAAATGGTAAATAATTCCACCCTAGATAAAGCTACATTTCATTAATTTTTTATTGTTACTCATTTAAATTGAAGTGATTACTGCACAGAACAGAAACTTTGTTGTCATAAATTAATCTAAGCACAGTCCAGGGATCAGTTTGGGGTAAGCTCTTTGCTTCGTATTAGGATTCCTGGTCCTGCTCCAAGAAGCAGCTTAGCATTTTAATGAATCCCTTCCAGTCTAATGTGTGTATTGCCCTCAGAGCAGGGACTGGATCTCAGGTCTCTCCCTGTACAAGCAAGTGCCAAATCCCCCAAATTAGATTTTGGATTAGCAAATCCCTTGTTCCTCTCTGAAGCGCAAAATAAGTTTAGGTGAAGGACTGGAGTGTCACCTTCCCCCTGGCTGGCCCATACTGCGGCAGCTCGGGCACTCTCCATGTCGAAGATGGGGAAGGCTGCAGAGTCTTCCACATAAGCCCTTTTTTATGCATCAGTGACTGTTCTTTCTTCCTCATACCTGAATGTATCCAGGTATGTTTTCTGCATAAGTACAGCAAAACTTACGAGGGACTCAGGATTCCAGATGGTGGAGTCCATCTGAGTTCCTCAGGCTTTTTTGAAACCAAGAATACCTGTTATCTTTGTATGAAGAAGATAGTCATTGCATTGCTCATATCTGTCCATTCCTATGCTGGCTGTGGACTGACATGCCTAAGTTTATGTTTACCTGGAAGAATTCAAAGACCTGACAGGCGTGCAGGTGGCATGTGTGGCATGTGTGTCTGTGCATAGTCTTCAATATTTGCTTTGACTGAAAGACTGGTTTTAACATCCAGATGGGGGTTGGAGGTCCTGGAAAGTAATTCTAGAAGGCATTCAGGGAAGTCAGAATGCATGAACTGCTCAGCATTTTGTGATGGAATGGGTTAATGAAATTTTTGGCAGTGTAAAGAGGGAAGTAATGATTAAGTGTGAAAAGGTGGCTTTTACCTTTGTGTACAAAATTGGCTAGATTAGGCCTAGGGTAATGTGCAGTTCTCTTATATTAAAAGAATCATGAAAAGTTGCTGAGAGTGCAAAAATACCCTAAAAAAATTGTGGAGATTGGAAGAAATATAATTCCTTGGGAGATGTAAAGAGCACCATCACTTTAGCTTAGCAAAGAAAAGACCAAGGTGACCTCAAGAGGAAAATTAACTGGGAATGGAAGTGCTCTTTAATTCTCTTTATAATTATGGACAAGGTGTAGGAAGAAATGATGGTTCAAAGCAAGGCTAGACAAATTTAAATGAGAAATAAGCTGCAAATATGTTTTAGGGAGGTTACAAACTATCGAAGCAAACTACTGAAGAAAATGGTTCGTTCTGCATCTCCTCATGCATCCAAATGCCTTTCTGAAGTTTGCCTCGGTCAAATGCAAATGATCAGACTCAGCACAGAGATAACTGGGTGAAATTAAGTGGTCAGTGTTATGGCTGTTTCTACTGTTGAGGCTCTAGATTTTATCTTTTTATTAGATATAGATGATTTTACTTTTTAAGCGTAAAGTTTATCAGTATTCTTGCAAAGCCTTAATTGTGTCTGTACACATAATCAATCAATTGGATATTGATATGGCAGGTAGCGTTTGATTAGAAATGCAAAATATCAGAACATCCGTGTGATTAATGAAGCAGCTGAGACACAAGTGATTTCACATTAGAGGGACAGGTGTTTGGTCCAAGAGAGCAAGTGCAGTGTTTTTTCAGAGAGAGTAAAATCAATGACATTGCTGGAGCTTCTCCCAGTACGAAGAGCTGCAGGAACATATTCCCACTGGTAAAGGGCAAAGAGCAAATAAAACACCTACCTACAAAAGATAAATAAACAGGTGCTAAATTTAATACAGTATGAATGAATACTCCAACAAATATCAATGCCTCGGTTGTCTAGGCAGCTAACCAATTATATTTATGTTTATAAAAATGACTACAAAAATCTGAGACATCTTTGCATTTCACGCTGATCTCCCTCCTTCCAGCCTCATCACGTGCTTGGGACTTTTCAACCTGGACACGGACAGCCAGAACAGCCCACAGCAGCTGTTCAGCGCTAGATGTCTGAACCAGGGGACCCGTCTCTTCTTCTAGATGCCCGAGTTAGGGGGGCATCCTGTCCTTGCCCACAGTAAAGCAAGCCCTAGACAAGTGGCCGCCAGGGAACACATTTGAGTCTCCCCAAAACCAACTCAAGCTGCCCTACAAGAAGCACAGCACGCCAGCAAAATAATCCAAAACTGAGATCTGTCCTTTCACCCAGGGACCAGAGGAAACAACAAGCATGGATGGGGCCGGCCACCCCTGGGTGCCACAGCTCCAGGAGCAGGAAATAAAGATCCATGTTAATCTTAAATGGAGTTGACAACCTGTCTTCAATGAGAGGTTTTGATTCACTGCTCCTTTGGGAGTGAACTAAATTGTACCATCAAAGGCAGCTATAATTCTGCATGCAGGGGTTTATGCTACTCCATTCAGAAGTAAATTCAGATTAACTTTCCTGGGAATTTAAATAGATGAACCCCTGTGCATATTTGTGGGAGCAGAACTAGCCTGTTTCAGATCTCCTTACATGCACTGACTGCGTGATATCCAATAGTCTCGTACTACCTTCAGACATTGCCTCGCTGCTATTTATGGCACGTTGATATCATATTGCACCATTGGGATGCCACCCTACCTATTGCCACATTTGCAACATAAAATATCAGGCAGGGGAATTAACATGCAGGAAGTCCAGGCAATGGACTCCCATTGGCATACAGCACATACTTGTCCTTCTGCCAGTGAAAACCTTTGCACAGGGATTTGACTTCCCCTGGGCTGATGATGAATGGCTCTGTGAATTTGGATTGGTCCCATTCCTTCCTCAGTGCTGATAAAGGTGAAGAGAAGCAAAGGAAGGAAATTAAAACCTTTCTCCTCAAGGGATTTGGTTAACCACATCCATCTGGAACATTTTTATTATCAGGGAGAATAACAAGAAAAACAGATCAACTGCACAGGATGTATTAGCAAATTTCTCCGCTTTCATTCCCCCGAGAGAAAGCCCTTTCTGCACATCCACCTTATATTTATATTTCACCTCCCCTTTCCCCCTCTTTTCTGAATTTCTCCAGATAACACAACTTAGTTGTCTCCTCTCCTGTTCCCCGAAGTTCTTAATGTTTGATGAATAATCTCCGTTTCTCTCCTTCAAGCCAACCTGAAAATCCCCCTCCTTGCCAATGAGTCCTCTTCAGCAACACCCCACCTGACCAATATTTTCAGTCCCTTCTTGGCATCCCATGGGGCAGTTATTACCCCTATATCTAAGAGGAACATTTCTCACAGTCTCTTTTCATTATTTTGAGAAAGGTCAGGCTGCCTCCCACCAACAACTCCTTCAGCAGCATCTCAGCATCCCAGTGCTTCTCTCATTTCTCTGCATAGCAAACCAGGGGTCCAACAGCTCTGGAAAATGGGCATCTGACCTGCTTGCTGCTTTCTTGAGCCTCGAAGGCAAAGTCAGCACTTAGGTTTGTCTTTGGTATGATGAGCGTCTCAGTGCACTGAAAGTCTTCAAAAAAGGGGACATTTGTTCCGAAGACACCACCCTTTTTGGGGATGAGGATTTACCTCAGTCCTGCTGAGTTTCCTCTACAAGTTGTAGAGGAATGTACAGATTTCCTGGAACTGGAAATATGTCAGGGAAAATCTAGAAGGCAGCACTGAAGGAATGTCCTTGTTTGTATTAGATGTCCCATCCTGTACCAGAACATGGACATACTCACTAAAATCTCGTTGGGCTCCATCTTGTTCTCAGCTACTCCAGCTCCTGAGTGCCCCCACAACAGCGCATCTCTGCAGCTACATTTTGGGAGTGTGGTTTGAACGGTTAAAGCAGCCAAATGGCCGCCCAGGAATATGCCTCATACTCCTGCCTCTCTCTGCTGTGTCCCTGCCTCTCCCTCTCCATCTGCTGTTAGGCAGGGGAAGGCAGTGCCCCCCGAGAATTTCCTAAAATTTGCAGAATGCTTTGGGAACCCTAAATGAGAGGATCCCTAAATACAGTCACAGGCTGATGTCAAGCCAAAGAGGATGAACTGAAAGAGTCAAAGCCTGGAAATGGCTTGCTTGGACCTTTGCTTCCCTTCTGAAAGTTCAGGAACATTACAGCATTCCAAAGCACTTCCAGGGCACTCTGAGGGAGGAAAACTGAAATGTCAGAGATATGATACTGGCAAAAAAAAGTCTTTTTTTTTCTTTTTTTCTTTTAGGTACAAGCAGATGAAAGGGACTTTGTGATTGCAAGTAGGTGCAAACTGTGGTTTGTGGATCTGTGTCCAATGTTGAAGTAGCAGTGGGATGCTATAGCTTCTGCAAATACTGCCGCAGTATTACTGCACCAATAATTGCCCTTTTCATCTACATGAGGCCCGGAAAAACTTGTTTTCTGCTAAAATCACCATGTGGTATGCAAATGTATTTATGTGCTGTGCTTGCATTATCACAGGCTTACTAGATTTGGTCTTGGAGTGACTGACGGGCCTGTTTGTGGAGGGACACTGAAGACATGGGCAGTTGATCTGTCAGTAGAGAACAAGGAAAATCTGATTAAGCAAGTAAAATAAATGCATTGTGTCTGCAAAGGAGCTCTTGGAGCAGTTGGCGCACTGGCTCTGCAGAATCCTCTGGCAGCTCCCGGGCTGACTCGGACTGACTGTCCAGCAGTGGGGCCAAATGGGTACATGGTACTTGGCCCACATTTCTGGTCTCTTCTGCTCTGAAAACTCGAGGTCCTACAGCTCCCAAAATTGGCAGACCCAATGCAGTTTGCAGCTCAGCCACTGTCTGCTCTGCTACTTTGCCATGCAGGACAGGCTCTCGAGCCATGGCTGCACTGATGGGAAGGCCATCGGGTCAATCCAGCCTTCCTAAGAGGAATTTGTCTTATCTCCCAGGGGTCAGGGCGGCATCGTGCGCAGCATTGGAATCATCAAGGTTCATGCGGAGCTGAGCTGCAGCAGAGCCCTTGCATTGGCCAGGCGACAGCCCAAAGGCTGAGGCAGCTTAATCCAGCACTTGCTGGAGGAGGAGGAGGAGGATAAAGGCTTCACTAGCAGCATTTGGGCTCCCTACACAAGCAGCTTTCACTAACAATGCTGTTCGTTCTCCTCAAAGCCCTGTACGAACATACAGAAAAGTGTAAATGTTATAAGCAACTGAAAAACAATTCTTATAATGGAAAGTGTTTGGCAGCTTTATCAACAGCTGCTCCTGTGCTCCCAGCAGTGCATGCACACAGCCTGCCACCTTAGGGACGCTGTAGTGGTATGTGAATTAGGAACAGAATTTCCCAGGAGCATTCAACCGTGCAGGTATACAGCATGCAGAAGAGGTAGTTATATTAGTAATGGGTATGAACACGTTTCTCAGAATGTGTAGAATAGCTGGGTTGAGTACAGCATATACACAGCATTCACGGAGAATGAGTGCTGTTGATATCCTTCCAAAATCTGAGCCAGATTTTGGCAAAAACTATGAATCCAGTGGGACACCAGTATGAATCGTGGGTTTCCTTCAGCTTCTGGATGATGTGGATATTTTTTTTTAAACTACAGTTTAAAAATTCCCTGAAACAGATTCAACACACTTCAAAACTCTCAAGCCAGTGTAACAGGGACCACTGAAGTTTTCCCAGGCTCTGTCAGTATTAACAATAGGAGGACTCTGAGGGGATTTCTCCTGTAACATTTCTAAATAGATCTAGAAATTCCCACATGGTATTAATTGTCCAGAACAAGTGTAGGTTGGGATGGGTATGAGCTTCATAACAGGTAGCCATTGCTAGACTTCGGAAAGAAAACTGGTTTACCTATTGTATGAAATTAATAATGTCAAGTTTAGACCTCTTCTTCCTATATCTTGATTATGCAGATTATCCATAATTTGCAACAATGGTCTGGATCTCCAACTGAGCAGTCTTCGTTGACTTTATTAGGAAGACTTGGTGAGGAAAGTTACTTGTGCCAGGGGCTGGGGGATGTAACAGATAGGGATGGACGAGGTGGCAGCAAATGACTCTCAGCAGAAAGGACCGAGAAACAAATAGGAATCAGTAGCTTGGATGCTGGACTCCATGAAATATGAAAGTGAGTGGAGCCATGTGCAATGGTAAGGATCTGGGCTGGAAAATAAGTCAGTTACTGGAGTTAGCAAAGGAAAAAAGCATGTCTGCAAGTCAAGGTAGGAAAAGGGAGGAATAAGCTTCTTTCAACAAAACTCTTATTTTGAGAGATGTGATGATGGGGCAGACAGGCAGTGAAAATATCTCAATGCCAATTAAGTTGAATGTCAATTGGAAAAGACTTGTTGAGTGCCTTAAAGACTGTTAATTTTTGTAAAGTTTCAGTAGGAAAACTAGACAGGAGGTGGACAGTAATTAATGTAAATTGCAAGGAAAAGCCCAGGAAATCAAATGTTAACTGCCTGCACAATGAAACAAAATGAGTTAATCATAATTATCATTATTACAATGTGTATCAGGGGAGTTAATAATCGTTAGTTAATTGCCATCAGTGCCATCCTAACTTTCTCCTAGTGCATTTGCATGTTTTCCACCTCTTATTTGGTCTCTTAGTTTAAAAAGATGCTGTCAACTTGAAATCCAAGCTTTTAAAAAAAATAAATTATAAGCTGTTGCTCTTCCCCTTCTGCCAATCATGACTTTGCAGTTATGTACTGCTATTTTAAAAATGTTTTTTCTTCCTCATGCACAAAAGCTGCAAAAGGGAAAAAAATGGCTGTGGAACAGTGACAATCATTAAAAAACATGCCACCAAAGATTTGAAGTAAGCAAACTGGAAAATCTATTTCTTCCAGGACTCAAAATCTAGAGACCCCAAATGAATACAGTACCTGATCAGAGTTACAGACAAGAATCAAAGCTTCAGCTATGTATCTCTCATGTTTCTTACGAGACCTGCACTTTACAGGAAGTTATCTGAGTTTCTTATCACTGGGGAATAGACCCTGGATAAATGCAGGGATTGCTGTAGCAGGTACCTTGAGTTGAATTGAAAGTGCAAATTGAACATTCCTTAAGATTATGTTATGATTCTATGGAATGATGCTACCCGAGATCTTTGAACCATTCTTATTTCTCATTTTAGAGATGGACCCGTTATGTACAAGCCGTACATAATTTGACTGATGCTCCACGGTACGCAGCCTGTTATTTGTGTTTGTTATCCTTTACATCTGGTCACAGTTTTCATTATTTATATTGTTATAATGTCCTTTTTATATATGTACTTTATTACCTTCTGGAGACAAAATAAAATTTTTTAAAGCTTTATTCCATTTTCTAAGACAATTCTGCACTGGAGGAATAGTTGTGGATAAGCCCACACTCCAAGTTGTCCAAAGTTAAAAAAAAAAAACAAACAAATTCAACTTGTATACTGCATTAAATGTTTATAAATCCTATCAAAAGTATTATAAGACTGGAGGCTAGAGGTTGTATCTTTTTATTAAATGAGCTACTAGGCTTGGAAAAATTATATTGGTCTGTCTAATAAAAGATACTTATTTTACCCAGATAGTAATTTTTATTACAAAGCTGTGGGTAGCCACCGATGTGGTCGAGCCTGAAATGAGCACCAACACAGTGATACCACCTGCAGTACTGCATCCAGCTCTGGAACCCTCAGCACAGGAAAGACATGGACCTGTTGGAGCGGGTCCAGAGGAGGGCCACCAAAATGATCAGGGGGATGGAACGCCTCTCCTATGAGGAAAGACTGAGAGAGTTGGGGTTGTTCAGCCTGGAGAAGAATCTTCGGGGAGACCTTATTGCAGCCTTTCAGTACTTAAAGAGGGCTTATAAAAAAGGTGGGGACAGACTTTTTAGCAGGGCCTGTTCCAATAGGACAAGGGGGAATGGTTTTAAACTAAAGGAGGGTAGATTCAGACTAGGTACAAGAAAGAAATTTTTTACGATGAGGGTGGTGAAACACTGGCAGAGGTTGCCCAGAGAGGTCGTAGATGCCCCATCCCTGGAAACATTCAAGGTCAGGTTGGATGGGGCTCTGAGCAACCTGATCTAGTTGAAGATGTCCCTGCTCATGGCAGGGGGGTTGGACTAGATGACCTTTAAAGGTCCCTTCCAACCCAAACTATTCTATGATTCTATGAATTGGAGGCCCAGAGGCTTCAGCTGGAGCTGGGAATTGGGGGTGAGATGGGAACGCTGCTCCTCTCTAAATAGCTGCTGCTAGCCTGAGAGTGGCCCGAGGGCTGGGCTCAGCACAGGGCTGCAGACCTTCCATGCTGTTTCAGACGGGGGCTAGGGTGACCAGCTGGTACAGCCAGGGGAAATCTTCAAGCTCTCTGCAGGGCAGATGTAGTCCTGCTTGGTTGGATCCTGCACTCTGTGCTTTGCCTAATTCCTTCCAGATGTTCCAGTCAAAGATTGTTTTTAGTTAAAAAAAAAACTTAGCAGTGTTAAAAAAATAACTTAGCAGTTTCTCCAGCTTTCCCAAGGACATCTTGCTTCTGGAGGACTCACCATCCTTGTTCTCGTGTAACCAGGCTCTTCCTAAGAAGGATTAGACATGCATGAACATCAGAGCCTGTAGCATTTCTGCATGGTCAAACCAGCATCACGACATGTTGGCTATGGGAAACATGGGATGGGAAGGGACTTTTGGATTCATCAGGCTCCATCCCTTGATATCACAGGCCACCACATTATATAATCCCCTTCTTAAAAATACTGAATTGCATCTTAAAAGTTAGTTCATTTTTTGTTCCCGTTTAAAAGCTGTTGCCAGGACATCATAGAATCATAGAATCATTAAGGTTGGAAAAGACCTCTGAGATCATCGAGTCCAACCATCAACCCAACACCACCATGCCCACTGAACCATGTCCCTAAGCACCTCATTTACACGTCTTTTAAATACTTCCAGGGATGGTGACTCAACCACTTCCCTGGGCAGCCTGTTCCAAGGCCTGACCACTCTTTCAGTAAAGAAATTTTTCCTGATGTCCAGTCTAAACCTCCGCTGGTGCAACTTGAGGCCATTTCCTCTCGTTTACTTGGGAGAAGAGACCAGCCCCGCCGTCACAACAACCTCCTTTCAGGTAGTTGTAGAGCGCTATGAGGTCTCCCCTCAGCCTCCTCCAGGCTAAACAGTCCCAGTTCCCTCAGCCACTCACCATAAGACTTGTTCTCTAGACCCTTCACCAGCTTCATTGCCCTTCTCTGGACACGCTCCAGCACCTCAATGTCCTTCTTGTAGTGAGGGGCCCAAAACTGAACACAGCATTTGAGGTGCGGCCTCACCAGTGCCGAATACAGGGGCACGATCACCTCTCTGGCCACACTATTTCTGATATGGGTGGAAATGGTTTAATTTTCTGCTGAAATCTATTCATGGCTATACTCATTTGTTCTTCTGCTAGCACTGCCCTGCAGCTTTTCTCTTGGTAGACGTCTACCCCCTGATGTTACATATAAATCGAAACTGTTTCTCTTCTCAGTCTTTACTTTCCTGGGTTAAAGAAGCCAAATTCTTCCTGTCATCTCTTGTATGATCATCTCTCCATTCCCCAATTCTCCTAGGTATATAACCTGGGCTTGGGCCAGGCTGAATTTATCTTTCTTGAACCTGAAAACCAATATGCACATCGGAAAAAAAGTGCATATGGCTTTTTCACTGCTGTAACTATTTGTCTTTCGTAATTATACTATATTGCCCCTCTGGACAATGTTTTAGCACTGCAAAGGTGATCTTCTTGTACAGGAATAACATCTGTTACACCGACACGGTGTGTACATGGTGAGGAGTCTTAAACCGCCACACGCCTGTTTTTACCTTTATATCTTTGCTGCCAGAGTCTACTGTAGAGAGGTTGTGGACCAGGTTCATGTGTCCAGGTTTTCTAAATCCTCTTCAAAAGCTCTTGGGAAAAAGCACATTTATCTGGAGAGGGGTGTTGAAGGTAGGCAGTACAATTTCTTCTGAGGAAGGAATTAGCTCAGGACAAAGCCCGGAGACTGGTGTAAATGATGTGCTTAACTGCAGAGAAGCTGGCCAGATGTATTCCACCCGCGGAGATGGGAAACAGAGCAGTCTGAGCAGGCAAGCTTGAATTTGCTCTCTTCTGTGGTCTGCCTTTATATTTTTAAGACAGTGGCATATAACTCATTTTTTCAGCATGTATTTTCCTGGCCAGCCTAAAACTATGGAGGAAGTTTTATTTCTGATGTAGGCAGGTGGGCTAAATATTGCCACTGCAGGCAGCTATAAAGAGATATTTTGGTTTTATACTTGCAGTATGCTCAGATGATATGGAAAGAGAACAGTAATATTTTACATGTAACTGAGATACCCCTTTCCCATCGCTGCTGTCTACATCAAACCATTGCTGCCTATACTGTCCTGCTTCTCTGTTCCTGGTGGCCTTACGAATTATAATCTGCTGTGTTCATTAAGAGTCCTAATAAAATCGATGGACCATTAAAGCCTGCCCGGTAAATCTGGCAGGAGTCAACAGATTAAATTCAAAGTCCAGCCAAACATATTAGAAACAGTTTCTTGCTGACCACAGCCACTCCGACTGAGACTTGTGTCCGAAAATGAAATACTGTAATCTCTCTGGCTGTCAGCTAGCCTGCTGTTATTTGTGCTAAGGCTTCCCCTGCTGTGAAGATAGCTGTATTTACAGTGGTTATTTATTCAGCACCATATTCTATTTAGCTATTAATCATATGGTGACATACTCCTTTTCATTTGATCAACTGGAAAAGAACACCTCTTTAAAGCACAACCTTCCATCCATCTTTTCTTTTCCAACTTGAATTGCCTGTTCTTGGTACAATACAATTAAGTTTGAGTTTTAAACAATTTCCTCATACCAAGGTCTCTTCTGATGGAAAAGGCAAGTGCAAACAAAATTTCCTACTGTTTACTACATATGCCCCTTATAACCCTGCATACACTTACACTTGTACCTCTGTTCATGGGATTAGTTCTGACATGAGTAGGACTGTTCCCAGGGGTTAAGTTATGCACCTTCAGAAGCATTTGTAAGATCTCAGCCATAGAAAATCACTACTGTGTCATTTTCACATTTTATTAATGACATTTTACTCTTCTTATGAACTAAGCTTCCTGGGTATAAGTAGAATTTCTTACATCCTCCAATGCAATTCAAGCTGTCCAAAAGGAAAGCATCCAGTTCAAGTGAGTTGACTGGGGTTTCCAGAAGTCAGAGAAGAGAGAGAAGCCTGTCTAAATGGCAAACCATTCTGAGGTTTGGAGCAAAAGCTCCCCCTGGAAATGCTATACGGCTTAGTCTAGGCAGCTAGCATTTTGAGGATGAAAGCAAGTGGAAGGAATTCCCTCCTGTCTCACAGCTGAATATTATTTCAGAAAATAACAGCCTGCTACACAAGACAAAATAATAACACTGTAGAGGGCTTGTTTCATTTTTATAGGACAAACTAAATCTTCAGTAGATTTTTTTTTCCATTTTAGATGAGCTTATTTTTGGTTCCCTCAGAAAACAGACCGGATGGGGTTAGGGTCATAATGCTTTTTCAATTTTAACCCAGAACTACTTATTCACTTAAAAAACCCGAAAAATTATCGCAGACTGATTGTTATGCATTTCACTGAAAAGTAATACATATAAAAGTATGGGATAGAATGGAGATAAATATGAATAAGTAGCAGCATAGTAGAATCATAGAATAGCTTATAGCATGACTAGAAGCAAGATTTGTTCATTTCCAAAATGCTATTTCTTAAATTAATCACACAGGCTTTTAGGTACAAAATCTTGTTGCTGTTTGGCAAAGATGTAGGTATAGCCTTATTTTATTACTCAGATCTTACCTAAAGTAATTAAAATAGACTACAAAATCAACTATCTGAACTCATGTTCAGTTAGATGGGAGCAAACAGATGAAATTGATAGTCATTTTTTCCAAGCAATTTGAAGGCTGCAACTAATTAATACAAAAGTGATTATAAGAAATATACTGTAATACTATCCTCTAGCTTAAATTTGTTCAGGAGGCTAATAAGTTATTATTAGCTTCAGATAAGTTAACTGCTATTGTAATTTTTATAGTGACATAAATATAACACCTTTTCTCAGTTTAATCATCTTCATTCCAATCTTTTATCCACACCCACCAGCGGATCTCAGTTGAGCAACACACATTTTGCATCTAACAATAGCTATTTAATAAGGCACTCATTAGCATGCAGCTGCCGGCTGTTGTTCAAGTTCTGCACCCGGAGGTATGGCGAAGGCCTTCATCTCTCTTTGGCTTCCACAGGACGTATAGATGTTCCATTATATGGCTGATTGATCTGTAAAAGGGATGGTATTTCACTTACAGTGCTTACAGCATCCTGACCAGTCCTGTAATGTCAATCAAGTTTCTGTCATTTGGGTTTTTGACGGTTTGTGCATGGAGCCACATATATTTCAATATGTTCTCTAGGAATTCCAACATAATTTGTTCCAGGAGAAATTGCATGATTTTATTTGATTTTTTTTTCTTCCTAGAAGTGTATGAGAGCTGCACTTGACATTTGCATTTTGTTTTTTCAGTGTGAAAAATGCCTTCCAGTTTGGGCATGGAGACTCATGAACTTCTGTAAACCTTTTGATGTTCTCTGTCTGTGACTAAAAGACTGTAATAAATCTGCTCACAAAGAAGATGTTAAAAAGCTGAAGCTGCAACAGCTTAAGAACAGCCTCATCAGCTTTCTAAAAGTAGGGGCTTGCATCAAACAGACAAATATTTCTTCACTATAATTTCCCAGATTATCAGATTTTACACAGGGAGCTCTGCACAGTGGTACGCCAAACACCCTCATCTTTTCTCACAACACCCAATGGAGACAGAAGAGAAAATGCTTTTTCACATAAGCTGGAATTAATTGCTGTATTGTAAAGTTATGGTCAAAACTGAGCAAACTCAAGCACTGTTGAATGGGTATCAGACATACCCGGGTGTAATGATGACTAATGATAATTTGGGAAATGATTTTTAACCCCATGTCTAGCTTTAGTAAGGTCTTCCTTATTATCTTCTGAAGCAACTTCAAAACAACACCTTCAGAAAAGGCCAGAGGACAACCCAGGGAACTACAAGCCAGTCAGATTCTCCTTAGTCCCTGGAAAGTTCATGGAGCAAGTCCTCTCAGAGCACATTTCTGGCTGCAGGAAAGAGAAGAAAGTGACTGGTAGCAGTCAGCGTGGATTTACCAAGGGTCAGTCATGCCTGGCCAACCTGATTGCCTCCTATGATAAAATGAATGTGTTTCAGGATGAGGGGAGAGCAGTAGATGTCATTTTCATTGAGTTTAGCAAGGCATTCAAGGTTCTTTCCCATTGTATTCCTGTATCCAAGATGGGATGCTATGGTAGGAATGGGAAAAAGTCAGATGGTTTATAATCTGGATGGCTGGTTGGGTATAGAGGGTAATGGGTAATAACTCATCTTTACCTGGAGATTGGCAACAAGGGGAACACCATAGCGGTCTGTCCTGGGACCTGTCCCAGAGACCTGTTTAAAATCTTTACCAACTGGTGAGAGGACGCAACAGAGTGCTTGGTCATTAGATTTGCAATGACATCAAATTGAGCCACCACTTGATATATTCAAGGGCAGGGCTGCCATCCAAGGGACTGGAGGAATAGGCTGACAGGGACATCATGAAATTCATCAATGACAAATGCAAAGTCCTTCACCTGGATGGAAGGACCCTTTGCAACAACACAGGCTCGAGACTGCCCAACGAACAGTTCTGTGGGAAAGGCCTTGGAGGTCCTGGTGGGCAGCAAGCAGGACATGAGCCAGCAGCAAGTCCCAGCAACAACAATGGCCAATGGCAGCCTAGGCTGTATGAACAGGGACAGAAATAGAAATCAAGGGAAGTCATAATTCCCCTCTGTTCACATCTAGGCCACATCTAGATACTGCATCCAGTTTTGTCCCTCCCTCAATAGAAAAAATATATTGATAAATGAGTGAGTTCAGGTGAGGCCACCAAGATGATGGGAAACCTGGGCTTGTTCATCCTTGAGCAGAGACAGCTTTGGGGGCACCTAACAGCAGCCCCCAGTGCCTATGGAGAGGTCCTCAGGGAAATGGAGATGGGCTTTTCACAGTCATGCAGGTAGAGAGGATGAGAAACAAAAAGGAGAAGCTGAAACAGGAGAGGTTCAGCCTGGATATAAGAGGAAACTTTCCCCATGAGGACAGTCAGACAGTGCAGTCTTTGGAGGTTTTCAAGCCCCCACTGAATGAAGCCCTGAGCAGCCTGATCTGACCTCAGACCTGAACCTGCTGTGACCAGGAGGTATGAGACCTCCTGAGGTCCCTCCCAGCCTGAACTATCCTGTGGTCCTGTGACTTTATACCGGTCTTCTTTTGAGACAGAGCATTGGCCAATGTAGCCCCTGAACTGGTCTGTCAGTCTTTTCAGGCAGACCATCCTGCCATTGCTGTGACAGTGATCTTGGGACGTGGATAACCTTTGAGTGTTTCTTTTCTGTGGCTCACTTTTTTCATGCTATGTAAGGCCAAAGGCCAAACAGAAACATTGTCAGATGAAGGGCAGAAGGGCCCTTGGGGAAAATGAACAACCCCAAAATCACTCAGGTGAGCTGCCGGGAACAGGCTGAGGTGGCAAGAGGATACCTGTCCCCCTGGACAGGAAAATGTCCCCTGTGCATATGCTGTCTGCGTTGGGCAGATTCCCTAAAACCAGGTTCCCCCTGTCCCCACCCGGGAGCTGGGTTTTCGTGGGAAATATTCCTGAGGACATGGTTTAGACTCAGGTCACTATGAATTTTTCACAATCCTTCCTAATACTTCCTTTCAAGTTGTGCTGTCATATTCAGGTGACAGAAAATCCTCACTTAAGGCAAATATTAGAGAGCTCCCCAGAAATTAATCTCATTTAGCTACTTTAGGGTTCCCTTTTTTTCCTGTACATGATAGGTATTAACTGAAAAAGATCCCTTCACCTCCACCAGTTGAGGATGGAGTCCCCAGTACCACGTGGAGAGCTCTGTAAGGAGCAGTTCCCGTTGTTCAGCTGTTATTTAACGTTTTCTTTCTTTTTGTGAATGTAAAATACAACATACTCCGCTTTCAAGGACCTTTTCTTATTATGGTGGCTCAAATCCACTCTAAAGTCAAAAGGTCCACAGCACACTCAGGGGCTTAGAAGGATAAAGGCAGATTACAGCTTTTTTTTTAACCCACATATTGTGACAGTGTGCTGTGCAAGGCAGTTCACGGTGTGCTGCCTACCCTGGCCTCTGCTTGCTCTAACTTTAGTTACTACCTCTTATTTCAATTAGGCAGGAGATTGGTGACCATCCATGCTCCTTTTCCTTCACCATTGTCTCTTTTCTATACATATGTCTCTGTGCAGCACCGACCTCTCAGAAAATATGCGATATGTGTGAATTTATCCCGGTTCTGCTGCTCTGTGTGATCACGTTGACATTGGGATGGTTGTGCTGAAACAGGGCCGACTTTGCCAGCAGGCTGGCAGTGAAGCGCAAAGTGGCTGTGTCACACCTGAGCAGATCAATCGGGTCATTCACGTGCACAAAATCTGCTGAACTGAATTGAAAACCTCAGGGACACAAAGATATTTGCTTAGGTAAATATTTGCCAGTTATGGTCTTAAGTCAAGAAGTAAAGGCAGGAAGCCTCAGGGCACAACTTAATAAATTTAAGACACACATTTTCTTTGGGAGATTTGTTCTGATTCATCACCTTGTGTTTTTTATTACATGTAAGAAGTGACGGCAATTTTGCACATTTATTTGGTAAAGAAATCTTTTTTCCAGTGACTTTTATTTGACTTGTTTGCTGTACCTTTTTTTCTTCTGAGTGTCATGTAATTTCCCACCAGCTTTCTTTTCTGTTCATATCTAGTTCTTTCCATCTTTCTGAAGAGGATTTGTTCCCTACTTTTTTTATCAGAGCCTTTTTATCATTTTATTTGCTTATAGTTGGAATCTCTCAAATTTCTTCTGGTTTATCAGTATCCTCCTGTTGTCAAGTGCCTAGAAGTGCATACAGCTATCCAGCTGTAATCTTTCCTAAAGACGTATAAAAAAGAATAATTACTTCTATGGTCTTATAAATGATACCCTACAGTATAATATGCTGAAAGACTTTGTCTTCTGCAGCAGAAATCACAGTGCATACTCATATTTAGCATGTTTAATTTGTTATCTACTATCAACTGCAAAATTAATAAGTTATTAGTAACTTTGCAGCTCCCTGAACCCTCTGGGACTTTTCCCTTTAGATATAAGCATCGGCCTCATTAATGCCATTATAATTTATTCATCACTCTCTAATGTTCTGTTAAATTCCTCTCTACTTTCAAAGTTAGAATTAAATATGTGTATGAACCATGTTCATTTCTGACTGTGTAGAGGCCCTCCAGGAACCAATGAATTCGACATTTAGCTGATGAATGACAGTCAGTCCCTTGCAGCAAGCTCAGTTATCAGTTAGATTATGAATTTTGGAGGGTGGAAATTATTGGCTGTTTTTCTTTTTCTTTAGCATGATCTTTCACCACTGATGTCAAAGGTGTTGTGCATTTGGTGTCAGTGAACCGATACCAGGAATTCATGTCATGTTTTAGTTTCAGAAATGAACCTTATTCGCAGTAAAGCAGGAGATGCAGTAGGTTCCATGTTGTTTGCAGTCATTAAATCTGCTCTGGCTAGTAATATAACAGACATGTTATTGTTCAACCACAACTTCTTAGGTTGGATGGGAAATGTCCATTGACTCTCCAGCTCCTCTACTAAGCCGAAGATAAGAGGCTTCATTTAGGGCTAAAATCTACCCAAGTAATAAAGTCTTAGATTGTTTTGATTTTATTAGGGAGTACTTCTTCATGCAGTTTGGAAACAGACCCTTAGCTACCGCATGCTGAAGTTGGTGGCGCTGGCCTTTGACGGCCAGGGAATAGCAGCAGAAACCCTGTACGAGCAGATCTGACTGCAGCTTGGATTTCATGGCCTAACTTCACAGGGACCAGTTAATCCCCCTTTTGCCCTTGTGTCTAGAGTCCACATTTATCAGGCAGCTCCAATGGTGAGGAGGTTTTGGGAGGGATGAGACGTGGGAAGAGCCCGGCCACCATCCCCCTATGATCTGGCTGCAACTGCTGCAGAGAGAGCTGCTGCAACGCTGGGGGCTGTCCACACTTGCTGCTGCAGGGCAGTGGCAGGTTGCAGTGCTCCTGAGGAATGAGTTTTCCCCAGACGCAAGGACATGCCACCCTGTGGAGAGAGGGGACTGTAAAGATGAGAGGTCTGCCATCTCTAGGGATGTAATTTCTGAAGTGCTGAAAGAAAGAAATTGTTAGCAATTTTCTGGGAGAGAAACAGCATGCAAGTTATTGATTGATTCTTATTGTCAGGTAATCTGAGTGCAAACTTTCTGTGAGGAAAGGCCAAAGTGTCAAATACATATTTCACCATTTTTGAGAACGTCTACATCAAACTGGCGACAGGCAGAACTAGAGTCCCCTCACTTCATATAATATATGCTTCCGAAGTTCAATAGCACTGTCATATAATGAAGTGTTTGCTTCAATCATTATTCATATCTTCTGTTAGCGCTGGAGTTGGGAAAATAATGAAAATATTACTCATAGAATGTACTAGTCCCCAAATTCCATGAATCTCATTGAATAAATTATTCAACTATTATTATCTCCCTCTTCCCCCTCACTCCTCCTCTCTGTCCCCAGGGATTTTCAGATGACTACCCGTAAGGAGGAACAGGCACAGCTGCAGGTGTTGTTCCAAGGTGGAGATGCTGCAGCTGTCTTGTATGAGCCAGGTGGATGACATGAACATGCAGCGCATGGTGTGCATGGCTCCTCCATTTTGTTTTATGTATGGGATCCCAAAAGATATTTCTGTACAGAAGCACAAAATTACATCAGATGCCTAGGCATAGACAACTGAATCACATCCTGAATAACATTTAAATAAACCCACTTTCTTCAGAGGCAGATCATGTCTGAGGTGGCCCTGCTTGTCACTCCCCAGGGACAGATGGGGCAGCGGCAGCTTCTGTTTGGTGTCCGCAGCTGAGCTGTGCTTTTGTTGCTTCTGGGAAGGCATCAGGCAGGAGAGGGGCAGTGCCCTGTTGTGTTGTGGCAGTACTGGAAGCTTGTGCTCTCTAATAAATGGTATTTATTCAGATACTTTTATAAGCTCAGGGCTTAACTTTAGACTATTTGCAGTTATTGGTATTAAAGCGGAATTCTTCATCCCCTCCGATGAAAGAAGCTTTAGGACAGGGCTGCACCCTGCAGTCCCAGGTGGAAGTATCTTGGAGTTATGGGCTTCACATGTTTGCAACCAGGAAGGTACCTGCAACATTGCATGCCCTGTCCGTACTTGCTGAAGTGTAGGAAAAGACCTGAGAGCCACATGTACCTTATGGGGTAGAGTACGGGATATGATCAAGAAGGCACTGACCTGAAATCCCTAGTGCCAGTCTACCACAGGACAGGTTCCAGCACTGCTCCTCCTCTTTGTCTTGCCTGTCTAGGTGTCAGGAGCTTTGGGTAGATGCTTCTTCATAGCATCTTGTACAAGGTGACATACTGACAGTTGCACTGAGTCCCGCTCCCTCTTACAGCTCAAAAGGAAGGCAAGACAAGAGGAAAAGATTCATTTTCCCTAAGCTTGTGTGTCTACAGGGCAGGAGGCTGCAACCCAGACCCCCTTTGGAGCTCAGTGGGTTCTTACCTGATGAGGGAAATTGGAGAGCACAGGGACTCATTTTACCCTTTCTGAAAAGTACAGACAGGACAAATCGCATCCCTGTGGCCCCTGTTTCTCTCTATTGGCTGTATGGAGACCAGATCAGACACAGACACCCACTCCTGCTTTGTGGATATCAATTGTTGATCCCATAAAACTGTGTGGCCTCAGTGGTCCCAACACCACACTGACCCCTGTGTGTCCATGGGAGTATCCCCACACCGCAGGGGACTGGGGAGCTACAGGAAAGCCTGTAGCATCTCTCTTGAGGGACTAATCCATTTAGTCAGAGCTACTGTTGATCTACCCTGCAGGCTTTGCTGTTTGCAAATGAATCTTTTTACATATTATTTGCCACAGTCATTACCACTGAGATGGAACTGTCTTAGCAGAAAAAGTCATTATTGCTCAGCTAATAGTTTCTGTGTTTCCCCCACCCCTGTCTGAAGTGTGTGATAGATGACAGCTGCCCAAAAGCCTTCTCTGTCTCCATGTAATCATCACTAGGTTCAAGTGTTTGTTCAACACTGCAGGCGTCAGGCTTGCAGAAGCTAAGCCACATTTGTGGACAGGAGTACCTACCTGCAGGAGTTACATGTTGCCTTTATTGCTCCCCCTGATCATTTACAATTTACTTTTCAAAGTCTGTCTATAACAAGTGCTGTTCACCTCGTCTCAGCTCTCTGTAGCGTTATCTGCTCCCCTGCCCCTCTCCCGGTGAGCAGGGCATCCTCCGTATGCCATTTCCCTTGGCCTGGTAAGAAGTGAGCGTACCCCAAGGCACTGAGTGATTTATCTGAGGGGAAAATATTGCTGAGGCCATTTTCACCATCCAACTTGTAAAATTTTTTTTTTTTTCCAAAGGCTTAGTTATTCATTATCCAACTGTCACAAACATTTCCATTATGCCCTTCTGCATGTGGCTGCTCTTGGGCTTTTGTCTGTCTGTCTGTCTTCCTTCCTCAGCTCTTGGTTTGTGTGGGATGCTTCTGAAACTCCTGTCCTTTCTAATGCCGAGCACTGGTTCAGGTCAGTGGGGGGCTGGGGGAAGCAGTGTTTGCATTCAAAGACACATAAACGTGTGTTTTTCTTGTAGTCTTATAAATGTCAGCTTGTAATCTGCATGTAAGTGCTTCACAGAAATAAAGCTGTAGGACAAAAGCAAGGTGAAGTGTGAGTTATGAGGCTGTGGAGATGGTGCAGCAACTCACGTCCTCTGTAATGTGGTGTAGCCTGGCTGTTTTGCCCTGACCGAAGATTTGTCCCAAGGAAAAAGTGAAGGCAGTCCTTCATGACATGCAAACCACAGCACAGACTTTGCCTTTCAAGCTGTGATAGCCTAAAATGAAATGGGCAGAAAACACTTGATAGACACAAACTCCTTTGAGTTTTCCCTCCCAGACACTGCAAGTTTTCAAGGAGCTGTTGGTGGCTGCTCTGCTGTTTAGCTGTCCACGCCCTTGCTGTCAAAGCAGTGCGCAAGGACCCAGTTTGCCAGCTGCAGTGCTCCTAGCCCGAGGACTCAGGGAACCTGCAGAAACCAGGGGGAAATGTGTTTCTTACCTCCTTTTTAAATGACTGCTCACTTCATAGCATCCCTGCAGCTGCTTGCAGAAGGTGCACCGGAGGAGCAGTGCCAGCTCACGCAGTGGGCTCTTCAGTCGTGTCCTGTCAGCACAGGGTAGGGTTTACTGAAAAGCTTCTCTCAGGCACAGTGTGGGCAGAATTGCTCATCACGTTCACTCATTTCAGCCAAAGAAAGGAGACAACTTATCTGGCAATGCCTTCAGTGATGAATGTCTGCAAAGGGGGCTGCAAGCACAACCCCTGGAACGGCATCTATCTTTTTATCTCATTGAACTCTGCATGCTTCAGTGTGTGCCTGCAAGCTTGCTTCATGCTCTGACTAAAACCTACCATGAAGCCAGTTTGAGCACATTACGAGTGCCTCTTCCTTCATGAGAAGGGAATTAGTCTTAGTAGGGTTGCAATCTGGACTAGAGGGCTGCATATGGGCCCAAGGAGGAGATAAAATCCCCTGGCTGATCTAAATGGACCACCATCTGGATCATGAGTGTGATTGCAAAGCAAGTGTCTTCTTACCCACGTCACCCCATTACAGGATGAGAGGCAGAGCCCACCTGGACCAGGGGAGCTGGGCCCGCACTGGGGCAGCTTGTGTCCTTTCTGTTTTCTGTAAGAGCTCTTCTATCCTCTGTCACAGGGAAAAGCTGCTCAGCTCATGTGGTTTAAATCAAATCAGGATCAAAGCAATTTTTAGATTTTTTAATGACATATAATTAACTGGCAATCAGTGAACTGTACATGCAGGATCAATATCAGTGACAGACAAACCACAGCACTAGATGCCTATGAAATGTTAATAAACACCGACAAATTTCAAAATAGCCTTCATAACTAATCCCCCAAAGCTCTAATCCCACAGTCTGCACAGTTACTCCCCAGAGGCCACGTGGGCCCCCAACACTCACCCCGCGCCTGGCAATGGGGTCTCCCCTACTCGCACACCCCTCCTGTGAGATGAGGGTGCTCCCCACGCACACATCAGTGACGAAGGTCCCCCGGGCTCACACACAGGCACCCCAGTGTGTGCCTCCACTGCGGCACCCCGTGCGGTCACCCCACTAGCTGGATGCCGGCTCCTCGTGGTGTCCATCGGGGCAGCTGTTCTGCCCAGCCGCCGCAGAGGTTGGGATGCTGGTGGTACTTCTGGCAGCGTCACACCAAGTTTTGACTGCTGCTGTTCCCACTCCAAGGTCTCTCCGTGCTGCTACAAATTTTTATGCTTCACTTATAAGCCTTCTTAATCTGTCATCATCTTTGTTTAGAAGTGTCTCTGTAATTCCCTGGTCATGGTTCAATCCAGCTAATTGCCGCTGTTTTCTTTAACATGCTCAGTTTTGGGCAAATGAAGGCAGTTCTGGGTATTCTGCTCCCACATGCTGTATGCACTCACTATCTTAGCAGCTGCTTTTAACCAGGCCATTCTGCCAAGGCTGGGCTTTGTGAGCACCCCCACAATTTTGCCAAGGGGGGAGCTGTGTGGGTTCGCCCGCACCACCCATTGCAGTGAAACCCTGCAGCCTGTCCTACCCTGTCCTTTGGGCCACTAGTCCCTGTGCCACAAAACTCTGTGTTTTGCCTGTTCACCGACTGCTGACCTCTGCTCTCTTTGCTGTGCAAAAGGGGCTGTGTGACCTCCGGGGGTCCCACCTGACACCTCTGTCTCCTCCGCTTCCTCCATCTCTTTTCCCTGGCATGGAGACCTACCTTCTCTCCCTGCCTTCTTCCTCCTCCCCAGACCTGAACAACCCATCACCCCTTCCTTCCCACGGCCGTGTTGCCATCCTTTCTGGGTCTTTAGACCCTGGTCCTGCTCCTTCTCTTCCTCTTTGGAAGGATTCAGTCCTAAGCATATACAGGTCTCTTGGGCAGGGCTGAGCTAAGTATGTCCCTCTCCTGAAAGATGCCCCAAAATATTTCCCCTTTCAGATTTACAGTCTTACAGATTTCACAGAAAACAAAGTAGACTTCTGTCCATTTTTGCCCAGAACATCCTCTCTGAAGTTGTGGAAGAAACGGGAAACACTATTGAAAAAGTATTCTGTCATAGTCAGACAGAGACCAGAGACTTATGGCCAGAAAAGCACCACAAGATTTGGCAAACTCAGTCAGTTCCTACGGTTCCTCTTCTCTTGGATTTCCCCCCTCCCTTAGCTCCAGTTCTTTCAGATTGGGCTGATTTTCAGAGGTGATTTTGTAGTGCGTGTGTGTGAGTGTGTGTGTATGTGTATGTTTTGTATGTTTGTGCATGTGTGCATGTGTTTTCTTTTCTGTAATGACTGCTGTAAATGCAGTATTAAAGAAACCAGGACTACCATTCAGTTATATACTGCTAGGCATTCGACTGCAAACACATACGTGGTCTGCATTTCTCATCAATACTTTTTATTATGTTTTCTTAGCCTTATTCCCAGCCACGTGCCTTAATATGCTCTGTTCTTTTCCTGCTTTTTCTTAAGCAAATCCCCAAAAGCAAATGATAAGGATGAAATTGAGTTAGGTAGCAACAGTAAACAAGATATTAATAGTCCTCAGCTTGGCATTTATAAGAGATGAGGATTATTTTTTGAAGTGGTACCCAGTGAATGGTCAAAAGAGTTTCTTAATTAACAGAGAAGAGGAGAAAATGCTGGGTATTGCCATGTGGTCTGATTTGTATAAATGGGTCATGGAATGGTTTTTCTGTAGGTCTCTGCAGCAAAAGGCATTTGCTGCACAGCCTACTGCTCCTCCCCCAGTTTCAAATCAAGCAGAAGACAATTCAAAAGACAGTTTTTGGGCTTATCCTATTTTTGGATGATATCCTACAGTTTCACACAATTCGTATTTAAAGGGGACAGATATCTCCTATTTGCATAAGGGAATGCTGTCTGATGTACGTGGCCTTCTGCAGCAGACGTGTGACTAACCCCCATGTGCATGGCGACTGGCTAGATAAGCAGGCCGGCTTGGAGACTGCTGCTGCACCGGGTAAGTTTCGTGAAGCGTGTTCACACTGCAGCTGAGCCATCCACCTACCTCTCCCTCCCTTTTCATTTCCATCTATTTTATTGACCTGTCTGAAAGATCTCTGGCCCTTACCCCAGCCCTGCTCCTGGAAGACAGCAGCTGCCCAGGGACGGTCTGGAAGCAGCGCAGCAGAGGCTGAGCACCTGGGACGCCTGGCACGGGCAGGTGTCAGCTCACAGGTGGTGAAGGTGCCGTGGTGTCACCCCATCCTCAGTGGCGGTACCTGCTTGCATGGGTTCCCTCTGCCCGCAGCGGTCCCGTGGGGCACAGCCTCACGCTTCACTGCCACTTCTGCCTCAGCACCAAGGAGAACTGGTAAGCAGCAGGAAAACAGCCCAACTCACCCCACAGCCTCCTGTGCACGGAGCCTACAGCCCCTTTACCTCCCCTTTCCTCCTCCTTTATAAAGGAAGGTCTTCTTCAGCTATCGGGATAGCCCGAGTGCTGTTCCCCTTCTGGAGTAAAGCCCATTATTTCATACAGTCAGGGACAGCTCAGGAAAGAAAGAGCGTTTCAGTTGTTAATTGTTTATCCTTTCTGCCACTGCAGCAGGAAAATCCTATCAAAAGGAAGTTAATTATTTAAATTCCTCCTCCATTTGAATTGCTCATTCAGAGCTGTTTCTTACACCTCAGTCACCCTGAGGCTTTTCCTTCTTTGAGCAAACCTGTCATGGGTTTGTATTATTTACCAAATAGTGCTGCTGCTGACCACAAGTTTGCTAAAGATCTACTGGAGACAAAGCAGCCACTGTATTACAATACAATTTTAGTCTGCACTGACTTAAAAATCGTTGTATTGTGCTGAAGATAATTGCATGGAGGGCAATTATAGAAGCTGGAGAGGATCAAACACAGTAATAGGGGTATAAAAGGAAACCTGCATTCTTTGTACGCTACTCCCTGTGCATGTGAATGTTTCTCTTTTATCTTTTTACAGATGTTTGAAATTACATAGCAGTTACAAATTCAAAAGGATTTTTTTCACACAAACCCATCTGATCTCAGCCAGAGTAACATTGGAGCAGATTCCCAAGGCTTGCAGTTAAGTTTCCATCACTGCAAACAAAGAATGTTTTTGTACAAGATATGGTGTAGTTCTTCTGGGGCTCAGGTCTTGACCCAGAGCCTTCTGCAGTGGCCAGAATAGATGATCACAGTGGCTTCTTCTGGTTTTATTGTCTACGAAAAGATATAAATAATATCTTGGACAGAACGTTGATTGATCTGAATATTACTAAAGCATCATTATAATCTAAATCAGTAGTCAACTAACTAAGAGTGCAGTGAAGTGTCAGGATAATTATGTAAGTTAGTTATCATTTATAGCTGCCCTAGAAGATTTGTCTTACCACCTAGCATAAAAAAATCAGTGCTAGTGATTACGGCGCGACTTTGGGAGGTGCAAAACAGTGGATCGGTGCCCAAGGAGTGTATGTGGTGGCAGCTGCAAAAACACTGCATGAGGAAAGGTGATTAATAGGCACAGGGAGAGCCTTCAGTTTAGATCTGAATCAATTCTGCTCAAAACCTGTAAGCAAGTTGGCAAGTCTGTGGAGCGCACAGGACTGCATTTCCTTGTAAAACTTGCATATGGAGGCTTCCGAGAGTGCATGTCTACACATTATTGAAATTTGGTTCAAGAGGCAGATAAGAGCAGAGAGGCAATGACAGGTACCATTTCCTTGTCAGCCTCTTCAAGGAGAACTCAGTGGCAAAGATAGTTAAGGGACTCAGTCCAAATCACCTTGAAATGAGAGTTTTTCCATTTGCTTCAATGGGCCAAAGCCCATTTATCATGTGCACTGAGAGCCACTGAAAGGGAGGGGGGCTGGCCATGTGCCCTGATCCAGAGTAAGCTCACACAGGCAAGCAGTGCTAGGGGAGAGAGGGAAGAGGAAGGTAGTAGGTGAGGTTTAAGACCCTCCTATTCATCCCTGTGTGCTGCATTTGTAGCTAAATTCTTCCAAACCCAGCTGTTCTGAAAAATGCTGCCATGTATTTTCTTTGCAGCTTCCACAAGACTGCTATTCTTTGTTTGCGTGAGGAGGTACAGAAGTATTTGCTCACTATTATGCTGCTATTTATCAAAATATTTCCCAGAATTGTTTTATACCATGCAAAATAAAAGTCATCGTAACAGAATGCCAATCTTGCACCTTGCAACTTTTCCCTTGTTTGTTTGTCAGCAAGGTCAGCACATAACCAGAGCCTCTTCAAGATCGCATCGAGTCCTGTTCTTAAGACTCGCTTCCATGGCCTTTGAGATGCCTGAAAACTTGAATTTGACTCTCCTCTTTTTTTTTTTTTTTAAGCATTCTCAATCAGGTTCAGGGATCACCTTTTTGGAGTGCCATATTCCATGAAATAGGAATGGCCAAGAAGTTTCTGTTCAGGAAGTCTCTCCCTCTGTCTATCTCTGGAAGCACATTTATATGTCATATGTGCTGGTTCATAGACTTCTTAGAAAATATCATGATCAGAAAACAATATTGCAAGAGAGAGAACCCATTGTTTATCATACCTGTATACCATGTAACATAGGCAAATTAACCACCTAAACAAAATAAAAATTTGAATGACACGCTAGCATTAATTTCACAAATAGATGTCTCATGATCCATTTTGAATGTTGTTTTTGTGCTTCTAATCACATGAAAAATGGATGTCCTTTGCGTCTTCTATGACAAAGGACAGTATCTCTTGAAAGATCATTTGGGATTATACAGAACATGATAACATGCTCATAGCAAACAGGGTGGACGACAGACATGAAGACAGGATGAAGAGCCTTCCCTGTGTTCAGCTACCCTTGCACACCCTGAAGGGGGTGGCCCACCAGCTGCTGTGACCCACCGTGTCTTCGCAAGCACCAGAGCACTTCTGTTTGGCTGATGAAATCTTCTCTTTCTCACTTCCATGAAATAAAGTCTGTGAAAGAAAAAAGGAGGAGAAAGATAAAGGGAAAACCCAAACTTTCCATCTTTGTTTGTCTTCTAGTGATTCATGTTGCCTTCTTTCTAATATTTCTTCCACTGCTAGGAACTGGCTCTAACTGCTTGGCTACTTCCTGGGGGTAATGATCAAACCAGCAGACGCTCTTATACAAGAAAGAGATCTGGTGTCTTCACTCCCTGTAAAAGTATGTGTTGGTCTGGATATATACTCCTACATATCAAAGCCTTCTGGGCAGAATTGAGTTTGAAGATATAAAAGTCTTTCATTATATTAGTACCATCAGTCATTAATTAGGAAGATATTTTTCTGTTTAAAGAAAGGGATCAAAATACATGGCATAAGCTTTTGCCGTCTCATGGTCTTCATGGAGGGTCTTTTTCGGTGTGATTTAGTTTACAAGGTCTTTGGGGTTCTTTCATCATCACTAACTATTTATATTTATGCTGTAAAGGATAAATTGTATAACTGTCTCTTTTGCTGTATGCTACAGAAATCTTGACAACGAGCAGGCAGCCGTGCACCAAGACCCCTTCCTGACAGCCTGATATTGCCATTTCGCTCTACCGTGTGTTGCCTCTTAATTTACACATAGGTTGTTATTTGTTTGAGACAGAGGCTTTTCATACTTGCTTTTATACAGTACCTAACACAACAAGGTGATGGTCGCACTGAAGAAAGGTGCACTATACCACGCTCCGACTGGAAAAAGTGGCGGGAAAATTAATCGGTACTGTTTTGCTGGGATTTCATCTGTCTGACTTCCTAATGACTCACTTCATTAGGAAACGAGGCACTACGAATACACACACACATGTGAACCCTTGGATTAATAGAGGATGGGTTGGCAGCAAGGTATGTACCAAGGATGCTCACTGGCTCTGAATCATAGCAGCTGAGCCTGATTTATTACCACTAAGCAGGGTGCCAAGAGGTGAGTCTGACACACTGGAAGCTGGGGACGTACAGAAGAGGAAGAAATAGTATTCTGCATCTCAAGATCTGTTGTGTGTGAATGTATTTGTGGGTTGTCTGGTGTGCATCCTGATTACAGTAATGTATTTCTATTGATATAAAATACTCAGGGAAGAATTGGACGCTTAAAAGATTAATCTAAATGTGTTTTAAAAGAAAGCAGCAGCAGAATCAGCAGGGAAAGCACTTGGTTTCTTCCTCTCTCCCTCTCTGTACCACAGAACAGTGATCTGTGCACAACTGTCGTAGCCTTTGCTCCCTTTGACGCCGGACTAACAGCAGAGGAACTCCAGGGTCGTGTTTCTGGAGATCACCAAAGGCCAGTTTGCGTTTAGCAGTGCTTACCATTAGTTCTCTCAGCCGTGCTTTAAAAACCTGGGCTTTCTGGGTAGAGACCCGGATCATGGAGATGTGAACACCCAACTCTACAGCTATGGCTCAATCAGGTTTTGAATGGAAATGTTAGGGCACAAGATAAGGCCCAAAAACCAATAGCGCCTGAGACACAATAGTGGGTTTTCCTGTATTAGCCTCTTGCTGGAAAGCAAGGCATGCAAATTGTCTTTGTGTTAGGAGAGACTTTTACAAGATCACTTGGTTGACCACTGTCAATGGTAACACTGTCAGCAGTTGACAGTGGTTGACCACTGTCTTCATCCTTTCCTGGTGGATTTGCTTATATGGCGAGGCTCTTGGAGTCCACTTCTTTTGAAAACAAAAGCCCTCAGCTAACTGAGGGCATACATGAACATTCCAACTGATGTGCCTATTCTGTGTTGTCCCCTATTCTGTGTTCTCTGCCCTGTGCTAAAAAAGAAATACATTGATCAAGTGCCTCTGACACTGCAAAAGTAAGCCGGGAAAAAGTCATGAAAATACCAGAAATTTCTCCTTTTCTCTACCCTTTGTCCTGAAGTCAATGCAGGGGTGTTCACAACCTGCATCCTTCGGTTTATGATGTCTGACACAGCCATTAATCACAGCTCAAATGGAAAAAAAACTCAGCTCAAAACACGAAGATCCACAGGATTTGCCTCTTGTGCTTTCTAATGCCCCACCAGCACGCTGTGCAGTTCTGCGATCCTCCCTGTAGATTGTGTCCACATGCATCGCTATGTCCATACTGGGGCAAATGTGCATCACCAGTGGTGGCACTGAAAAAGGAGGAATTAGTGCACATCTGACATGTATTCCAAGTTAGATACGTAAGCTCTGAACACAATAAAATGGTGGTGAAAAATATTGATCAGTTATTTAGTGGCAATGTGACTTACATGCCAAATCCATCTGGGGATTAGCATCACCCTTCCTCTCAGGAAGGAAGGCTCCAGTGTATTTTTCAGACTTGATTAATAATTTCCTAGGACGAGAGGAAATGGCCTCAAGTTGCACCAGGGGAGGTTTAGATTGGACATCAGGAAAAATTTCTTTACTGAAAGAGTGGTCAGGCCTTGGAACAGGCTGCCCAGGGAAGTGGTTGAGTCACCATCCCTGGAGGTATTTAAAAGACGTGTAGATGTGGTACTTAGGGACATGGTTTAGTGGGTGTGGTAGTGTTGGGTTGACGGTTGGACTCGATGATCTTAGAGGTCTTTTCCAACCTTAATGATTCTATGATTCTATGATTCTATGATTCTATTTGGCATCTGGAAGTCACAGCAAAACAGCTCATATGGAAAGGAAGGATGTAAATTGTCTGCCTCTCCCAGGAACTACCAGGTTATTATTCACAGCTAAAATACTATTTGTAAAATATTTGTGTATTTAATATTTCAAAGAGCAGCTCTGGCACTTGAGTTGATTTCAGCGTTCTCGAGGCGGAGGGGGCTCAGTGTGTGCTACAGATACTGTCATCTGGAAGATGCGCTCTCATCACCAACTGAACCAGCCGAAAGAGGATTTTAGTATGCGAGGGAGCAGGCACTAGAATAAGGGGAGATTAATGTGAGCTTAGTGCCTTTTGAATGGAGGTTGTCATCCATGGAAGACAAGAGGAACCTTTCCAAGCTGGGACGCCGGTCACACACAGAGGACACACTCTGCCTACCCTAAACAGGGCATTGCTGGAGCTCAGGTCAGAACATATTAAATGCAAGGAAGTTGCTTACAGATTTTACAGCTGTACAGGTGATATATTACTGTCTTTCTGCAGGTATAACTCAGTGATGACCTCAATCAGGTTGTGACATCTTCCCCAATCATCTTCTAGGAATTCACCTGCTAAAATAACAAAGTATTTTAACCTACTTCTACTGCCATGCCACTTACTCACTGTATGATATCTGCAGTATTTCTTCCCAAAGTTGTAGTTCTATTTACCAACCCCAGATTCTCATGAGTTGCTAATAGCTCTCATTGTCTTATCAAGACGTTTTTAACAGAAGAGGCCACTTAATCAACTGAAAAGGGAAAGAAAACTGCTAAATGCTGTGTCATATTCAAGCTACAGTTTTTCTTCTTTTTTTCTTTTTTTTTTCTTTCCCTTTTTAAGAGATTGAAGTAGCAGTAGTTGAAAAGGGGTAGCTGCTGTGCTCATTCTTGGCTTTCACAACCACGACATTCAAAGAGTGCCTAAGTTTGTATACCTAAATCCACAACTTGACTTACAACAGTAACAGAAACCAAATATTCTCTTCTGTTTATTTAACCCTGGCATGTGGACAGTAGTCTCGTCATTATTGTTTACCACTTCCAGGGAGCAGCATCCATTGGGTCCAATCCAGACCAGCTTTCCCCTACATTACACTCTGCACATATGTAGTCCAAGATATTGAAGAACAATTTGGCTGGGGTGGGAGGATGGACTAGATGATCTCTCAAGTGAAGATCTGGTGTGCAAGGGTGGCGGCTGGGGACAGTGCTGACCTGAACGGTAGTGTGTCCAGACGCGTGGCTATGTTGTGTGAAAAACTGTACCTTGCGGTGGCAATCTCAAGGATGTGAATTACAGATGCCTAAACAAGCATCTGGACCCTAGGCAGTATCCCAGAAACAAAGATGACAAAGATGGGAAAGGAAGCAATAGGAGATGAGCAGTGAGTTTGTGGCAGAGCCAAGACTTACCAAGCAGTCTGGTTGCTATTCATTTACCCACGCTACCTCTCCTGGCTAATTTGACAGCCTGAATGAAATTGTCGGTGAGGAAAGCAGTGTGAGCATGCACAGTGTGCTATGATTAGAAAGGACACTGCTGGGGAGAGGAGCGTCAGAGCAGCCAAGCAGAAGTTTTCTGTGTATTCCTTCTGCCTTTTCTCCTGAGAGGTACTTGCCTTTTATTCCCAGCTCCTTTGCTTTCTGTTCTGTTGTTGCAGCTTGCACCTCTTCTCTAAAACGTAAAATGCAGTTGCTTTCAGTGTGATGGAGGCAAAGGGAGCTAATGTTCCTTCTGCTCCTGGCTGGATAAAAATGCCACAGCACTGATTCTGCATTGCAGGGAGGGGACAACCTAGCTCTCAATAACCAAAACAAATCACACAGTTATTGAAATATTTGGGATCACTGGTTATCAAGATTTTTTCGCCCAATTCTCCCCATACAGAATATAAATGCCCTATAAAAAAATTACTGCTTGTTGACATTTGGACATATTTGTAAGTTAGTTGTCAGTAGCTAAATTAAACCAGCGTTGGAGTGATTTAACCCTGAATACAACTGAATGTACCGGCCTTTGGCTATTCTGCCCTGCTTTAAGAAAAAAAAATAATCCAAAGGTTTTTCCTAACAAAGCAGAGATGATGTGGGCTTGTCCATCCCTTACTGTAACTGCTTAGGAGCATGAATTAGAGCTGTTGTGTACTGGAAGGGGAGTGCGGTTTGAGCAGGGGCTCCCAGAGCCATTTCACTTTGGCAGGTCTGAGAGGTGCTGGGCAAATGTGTCTTCCTTGTTGTGGAGGAAGCAAGCAGGGCTTGGTAGCAGATCCAGGACAGTTTGGTGGCATATTCATTCTCTGTTACTCCTAGGGTGCAACTGGGGATCCCAGTCAATGGCCAGGATTTGGTGTCCCTGACTCAAAAGGGTTCCATGTGCTGCCTAGGGTCAGCTCATCTCCTTGTCCTGTTCTTAGAGTGCCATCACATATTTTTTGTTGTCCCCTCCTTACTAACAATACCTGGGCTGGAAATAGAGGCTTCCTGCACCTTGTCCCTCCCCAGTGCACTGGCTAGGCACAGATGTGATTTAATCTCATTAAATCTCCTGCTGTATCTGAGGGGAAAAAAGGAACCAACCTTGAAGAATGGATAACCTGCAAGGGTGCACAAACGCATTCAAGAGCTGCGCACACGCTCACCCTGCAGTGTCCGGATGGTCAGTGGGGAAACCGGGTGGAATTTGATTAGCTTAACACCAAAAAGCACAAGGTTGAAAAACCACAGCCTGTCCCTGTTCTTTTAAGGATCCAAATTCCTTTTTTTGGTGGCAGGAGAGCAAGAACTTAGGAAAGAAGAACAAGATTTATGTATTTAACCCCTTCAGCCTGGTGAAGGGATGAGCTATACTCCAAAGCAGACTTTCAGAAGCTGAGAGCACAACAGCGATTGACTGCATATTAATCCCCAATAACTGTTTTCCAGGATGAATGGCACAGTTCATGAAGACATGAAGAGGGATAACACCCTGCAAAGCACTAGGAAGCAAGCAAGCAAGGAGATGCGGCAGGAAATGCAATGATAGTAAAGCCAGCTTTGAAAAGAACAGAGACCTTACAAGCCAGGGTTACTTTAGCCTGCAGTAAGGGAAGATTAATAATGAACTTAGATTGCTCAAATGAATCATATAATAATGGATGCCCTGAATGTCTTGTGATGCATGGCTAGACAGCATTTAGTGCCACTAACACTGGTGACTGAACAGGAATACAAAGCAGGTAGGAAGGAAGTTAGGGTCAGAGAAGGGCACAGGCAGCATCTGTCAGTAGGAGGGCAAAAACCACCTCCCAGGGAACAGCCATATTCTCCAACCTGTGATATAGGGGAGAAAACCAATGAAAAGGGAACAGCCATTGCTTGGACAAGGACAGCAATGTCAGGCAGTGCAGAGACTGATGGATGTGTTCAGGAGCAATCTTTATCACCTGGAGCTTCAGCGTGGGTAGCTGCAGAGTTACGTTGCATTAGGAGCTTGCATGAAACTGGCTTTCTGCCCTGTGGTCTGCTCAACCCGAACAGCATTTTGAATTTGCCGTTTGGGTAGAAGCCCGAGCATTTCACACCAATTCACTGTAGACAGAGATAAGACTATTAATAGGTGCTCTGTATATAATATCTTTTTCCTAATACAGCAGTGGCTCTTCAATTTACTGGCAAAGGTAGGAGAGTTTGCTAACTGGCACCTGATAAATGCCATGTCTGCCTCCCTGGGACACCCGCCAGTAAAATTCAGTGCAAGCTACTGAAACATTGCTAGGTGGTGAACAAATGTCATGCAGGACTTGTTGGCTGGACTGGAGTAGCCACAGAGTTTCAGAGACTGTCCCTCACTACAGGCCACTACCAGCCCCACCGGGGCCAGTTGTGTTCTTCTCTCACGTCTATCTTCCCCAGGCCATGAAAAGTGTAGCTGAAAAAAAGTCAGAGCCTGTGAAACTAGTAAGAGCTACAAAAAAAGAAGAAAAAAGAAGACCATAGCAAATTGTTTCCTGCACTGATGATAGGCACAATCTGAAAAAAACCCAGAAAACCAAACAGAAAGAAAGAGGCTCTCATTACCCCCCTTGCTGGGTAGAAGCAAAACTATTTTAAAAAGCAGCAGGAGGAGAGGCGTGCCACAAAATTTCGCTGCAAAAGTATGGACCTTTTCTTCTTTTTTTGCCAAAATTTTTATACATTTTCAAGTCCTGCCCATCAGAAGTTGTAGTTGACAAACTCAAATAAGTTGCTGTCTTTTCTTCTGGGACCAATGTTTCTGCAAGTGTGAAGCAAGCAATGGAGACATTCCCAGCTGCACCATGATTGCTCTTCCCTTTCTGACTACACTATAGCTAATTGGCAACTGTAGCCATTGCTAACAGGGAAAGCAGTTTAAAAAGGGGCGAGAGTGTATCACCAGTCTTTGGATGCCGTTCCAGTAGTAACACATAAAATGAAGGCAAACTCATGAAGTTGGTCAGCTCATCGTGGGCCACCAGCGATGGGTACCTGTGTCAGCACACCACAGGGGCAGAGGGAGAGAGGGAACAGGAAAGGAAGGAAGGGAGGAAGGAAGGGAGGAGCGAAGGGAGGAAGGAAGGAGGGAGGGAGGGAAGGAAGGAAGGAAGGAAGGAAGGAAGGAAGGAAGGAAGAAAGGAAGGAAAGGAGGAAGGAAGGAAAGAAGAGGGAGGGAGGGAGGGAGGAAGGAAGGGGGAGGAAGGGCAAAAAAGAGAGGAAAGAGAGGGAGGGAGGGAGGGAGGAGAGGAGGAAAGAAAAGAGGGAAGAAGGAATGTATTACTGTACTAAAGACATGGGAACTGTGTGTTCTACAGTGTCATAGATACAGCAGTAAGCAGCATGATTGTAAGCAAGCTATTCCCCTAACAAGCTCTATGATTAACAGCAAAAATTTACCAGTTAAATGTAACTGCCAAGCATCAGTTCCCCATCAGTTAAAAAGTGTCCAGGAAGTGTATGACCAAAGTCTCACTGTGGTCCTGTAATATGTGTGAAGTAAACACAGCCCTTCAAATGTATTCTTAGTCTGATGCAGCCTTTCCTTCTCCAGTCCAAATTGACTCCTTATCACGTCCACTGTATTGAAGGTATGAAACAAAATAGCAGGTGGAAATAAAAGAAAAAGTCTGAAAACTTTGCTCTGAAAAGCAATTCTACCAGACTACGCACTCCTATATTCAGCAGATCTGCCTCTGTGTCAGTCAGATCCTCTCTCGAGTGACTAAAACGAGCTCTTACGTGCAGAAGAGCTGACACAGCCCAGAAAATTATTTACATAATGCAGAAGGAGAAGAATTTATTCATTACGTTTCTGCTGCGATTAAGACTGAGCTGACCGCTGAACTATTCTCCCCCGAACAATCAAGGCCTGAGCCTGCACTCTCAGCTCGGGGAAGGGGCCGTGGTGCCTTGCTGACCCGCAAAGTATCACTGTCATGTATCCTCTGGCTGCAGGGCCAGGCCAGTGCATCCGAAACATAGGGTCAAGAGTGGGAGAAAGGGCACAATAAATACCTGCGATTTGGGCTTGGATATTGTAAATGTGGGCAAAGCAGTAAACACTGTGAGCATCTGGCCTGGTGCATGCAGTCTGGCCATTTTGAGCCCTGTGTACAATTACAGGTGCCTTTTATTCCGTATACATCAGGGTTATGCAGCAGCACAGGAGCCACTTTCCAGGTAGCACTCCAGGCCAATATTTTTCCTACAGCTGCAAACAAGCCCATTTGCCTCAGGGGAATAGACAACAGTGCCAGGAGGGACAAGCCCGCAGCAAACTGTCTCACCCAGATCATAAGTCTTTATTCGTCTCCACCTCTGCTTGACAGAGCAGGTGGGTTTCACATCTTTAAAAGCCCTTTGCTTCAGCTACCTTTCATCACTCTGGATATGTTTACAGGTTTCCTTGTTCCTTCCGTGCACACTTAAATTGAATTCATTCCTATGCTCCCTTCCTTCTTTCCTTCTACTCCTCCCCACACCTTCCTCTTCAGCAAGCTTGTCCTGAGGAGACACCTATTTTGGGGAAAAACCCTTGTCTGACTTTATGAGGATGTTTGTATGTATACACAGTCTCTGCAAGTCTCAGTGTGTCAATGTGTTCTACATGTCCTATTTTATTGATTTTTGAAGCTTAGAGCTGGGTTTCCATATCCTCTTTTGTGGGATCCTAATATGCAGTCTGAATTTCAAGGTTGTAAAGCTCTCTATAGATCTCACTGAGATCTGAAATAAAGCCCCCAGGAGAATGGTCTGGGAGCAGAGGTGTAACGGATGAGATTTTGCTTCAGACTCATTTCTAGGTTTGAATTGTTTAACTGTAGCTGCAAAACACTGCAGTAGGGCCTCTGTGAGCCTCCCAGCTATAAAAAACCAGATGATGCCTGTTAGTGTTGCTATAAAGCCAGAGTGGCATTTTAGGATTTAAAGAGATATGTGATCTCACAGAAATTTTCTGTCTGCCCTAGCAAGAGATGGAGCCCATCGCCAGGGATGGGAAGGGTTAGGGGCACAAGGGTCAGGAACATGCTGATGCCCCTTTGCGGCCTCGGGGTTTGACTACAGCTATTTGGCAGCACCTTATACCGAGTAAAGATGAAATCCCCAAGGTTCAGGAGCCAGGCTTCCCATGGAGAGAGGTCGTGGAGGATTGCTGAACGCGTGCACAAGCGCTGGCTTAACGAAGTGCTGCCTAGCTTTCAGTATCAGAGGAGAGACCCTATTTCAGCTGTGGGAGAGCTGCCCAACAAGTAACTGCCTGGGAACAGTCTCTGTAAGCACTTTGGGGTGGTCAGACAGAAAGGAAAGAAGGGATACAAGAGATGAGAAAGGTCACTGAGTGTATGAAAATCAGTGCTTTTTGACGCACAGGCTTTACATGTCCCAGAAACTGACAATGTCTAATGAGGCAATCCAAAGGCTGAACACGGGACTGAAGGTCTCCTTGAACTATTATTACCAGTCACTGGGATAGATTCTTTCAGCTCCACTAAAAACATAACTGTCCTTTATTCCATATTGCAACAAGGCTGAGCTTAATACTCTTGTTGCTGAATTACTTTGTTTGGCTTTGTTGCTTTTACATTGTCAAGACTTTATTTCTGTTCAGCAGCATGTACTCCTGACCTTGTTGCATGCTGTACTAATCATGCTTTTATTATGTATTTTTAGATCCTTCCCACAGTGTGCAGAGATCTGTAGGGCTTTTTTAGCCCAGAATATCAATAAAGCTTACTGCCAAAGCTCCTGGTAGAGGTACTGCATCTGATCGTCCCTTGAAAAAATTAAATTGTTGCAATGTGAGTGCAGAGCAGGGTTCAAGGTCCACTGCATATGAAAATGGAATTGATTATTCCCAATGAACAGAGGCTTGCAGCTCTTAAGAACATTATACGATAAATATGTTGGCACATTCTATGCATTTGGCATGCTAAGTAGTTTACTGAACTACTCCCTGCAGCGTATTTTAATGAAATGCTGACAGTTTGGCATCTTATTGGATAACTGCATTCAGTGGCATTGGTCACAAATGACAGATGTTAAGGAAGGCATACAAAGTACCCCGTAAGACAGCAGCTCTTCCACAACTTTCTGCTCTGTGTTGCTACACTCTTGGAATTTATCATAGCCAGCAATGAGAAATCAATAACGAGCACATGGCTTTCCTCCAGTTCGGCATCTAGAAACTTCTGTCTCTAAGCTCCCACATAAAAATTGCATGTGGAGTATTTCTCCTAAAGAACTTGTCCTTATCTGCTGAAGGGATGCCATTAGCATCCCATGTTAGATGAGGTGTGAGAAAGAGCAACTTGCTGTTGGAGGGACTCTGCCTCTCACTCGGGTCCTGCTTTGCTGGCTGGTGCACAGGACGATGTGGCCAAAGATGGAGGGAGCAGGGGAGCTGCAAGGGCTGCTCCTGGCTCCAGCAATCTCTGAGACATGGACAACGCTGGCACAGAGCTTGGGACTCGCCCTACCTCTCCACTGCTTTTCTGTCTCTTTTTTTTTTTGTGCCTGAGGAGGGGGTTTATTCGTGACAACAAGCTAAAAAATCTTTAATCACAGGTGGGGGTTTTTTTGGCTGAAATAGTTCCACAGTGGAAGGAATCAAACTTTACAGACAGTTCTTCCTATCTTGTATCCTCACTTGCTCCTAATCCTATCATTACCTGAGGTCTCTTGCTAGAGTAATGTTTTTCTTACATTCACTGCGTCAAGACTATAAACAAATAAAATGATAGCACCTCACCTCTCCTAGGATCACAACTCCCTTTGAACAGTGAAAGGCTAGAGACATGGCCTTGATTCTTTATATTGCTGGTGCCACCCAGTGTTGAAAGACTGGAAGTGGCACTGCAAAGGCACCTGCTTGAGAAGTCGCAGGTGACCGATACCTCTAGCGCATATTCTGCAGCCATGACCGCACTGCCAGACTTGTTGTGACCATGCACTGTCTGAAGACTGAAGTGCAGGAAAGAACCAAGAGATGAGGGTTTTTTTGAATTTCAGATACCGATTGAGATCAATTGGCATGAAAATGCATATGGGTGGGCATCTAGGTATTTAGTATCTACAGTAACTGGAGATCTTTCAAGTTATTCTCCTCTTAGCATGAAACTTTATGCATTGGGATGCCTGGCTGGAGCACATCCACTATAAACAGAAACATAGTGACACGTGATGAATTCACATGTGCCTGGTCCAATGTCTTGTGTGAAAGTCTCTGCGTTGAGGATGCCTCATCACAGGGGCCCCCTGCATGCAGGTCCCTGCCACCAGGCACAGTCCTTGACTGAGCACTGTGGCCTCTCTCCCTAGGCCTTCCCATTTCCATGTAGCTGATGGGCTCATCACACTGTGACCTACTGTGCCCAGCAACGAGGGAGAGGCCATCCTGTCATACTGCCAGCGTGAGAGATGCAGGCAACACCGTGAGGAAGGAAGGAAGGAACTGGGCACCTCAGGCAGAACCTGTGAGGTATTCAGAGTCCATACATGGCCAAAAAATTAATGGTCAGGTCCCGTTCCCAACAACTGATGTGCCTTTCAGATAGGCTAAAATCTTTTAAAAGGACATGGTGTCTTTCTACACACTCTTTAGTGACCACCTTTCCCACGCATCAGCCAGAGGTGTGCTTTAAGTAGGAATCTTTTCCAGCCTAGTTCCACCCACATCTCCTAATCAAAAGGCTCATCCTTTCGCTGATGCTTTCCTAGGTGTGAGGAGAGTAACTGTGGGGGACACCGGCTGCTGTTCCCATGTGTGTTGTATTGACAGCAAAGGCCAAAAGTTCAGAAGCCCACAGGAAATAGGCTCAGGACTTCTGGTATATAAGTCATGCCCGTTTTGATGACTTATTCTTAAATCCAGCCTGGCCTAACTCTGTGAACCCTTCCATCACCTGCAGTGCATGCACTTTTACAGATTCATATTGAAGGAAAATGGAAAACATCACCTCGGCGATGCAGAGCGGGAGTCCTAGCTTCATTCTTTAAGAAGTGCAAACAGCTTATTTCACTTTTTTAGGGGCATTCAGTTCACTGAGCAGGGGGAGTGTAGGCTGCAGATACGAAGTGTAATAGTACAAATACTGTTTGCAAAAAAAATGCTGCAAAAAAATTGGTGCAAAAAAATGTTATGATTTCTTTATACAAAAACTGTTTCTGGGTAGAGTCTAAGTCAGGCTATGAAAAGAAAAAGGGCATCTCCATAAGAAAAGGGAAAGAAAGATGGCCTAGTGATAACCTGCAACTTGCCACTGAATCAGGCGTGGATGATATCAACAATGGTCCAAAACAGACCAGTCCTCCCTAAACATGAACCTACCCCAGCACAACTCGTATTCCTATCTTTGATGAATCATATCTATTTTTGGTAGATACCTGAGGGTCTGTCTCCTTTCTGATGTTGGCAGCATTGTGCAGGTTGCTATGCCAATTCGCTTCTCTCTGAACCAAGCCGAGCTGCCCACAGAAGACATGCCCCTCAGACCATGTTGAGTCTGGGAAGTTAGTTGGGCTTCAGATTTATATCCTGCCAGAAAGTGAGGCATTTCCTGCCTCAGTGTTGTTTTAACCTTGAAAGACAGCTGTAAAGCCACTCTTACAGGGATGAGTACACAGATGTCTTAGGGAAGAAGTGTCAAAGAGAGCACTGGAAGACTGTGTCCTTTCCCAGTGGTACTTTGTCTGATTTTGGTGCAACCGTTCTGCATTTCACCCATCAGAGAAAGAAGCCAAGCGCACTGTCACCAGTACTGGAAACCAAAGCTGCTGAAATAGGGCCACAGAGCAAATGTGTTATACATCCCTGTTAAGAAGTGGTGTGTATAGAAGAGCATGAGAAAATACCTGCACAGTAGCAAAGGTGGAGATTCTTCTGAAACTCGGTGGAACTGCAGCTCTGAATAAGGGTGGTTCCAATATTAAGGGCTATCATTCCCACCTTCTGAAGACCTCCTCATCCACTTTTTCTTAGTTGTTTCATATTCATTCCTCGGTTCTGACAGATGGAGCAGTCCATTGTGTTCACCTGTCCAGATAGAAACCCGCTTTTCTCCACCTGAACATTCTGCTGCACTTCCAGGTCTTCTGGAAACAGACTGTCCATTTGTCACTAACTTTGCTAAGTAGTTTGCACCCTTAGCTCCACCTTAGGCTTCTTTCTTTTGATCAAGAAGCCATAACTTTCCTTGCGACCCACAAAAATCATCCCAGTACGTTTCTTCTCCATTTTTCGGAAGTCCTGTTCTTGGATTGTCCTTGCTTGGATTTGACTGATAGAACTGTGATCCTAAACCTGCTTCTTCCACAGATGCCATGACTTTGACTTTCTCTGATGGAACTAGGCACCTCCAGTAGGATATAGTTCTTCCTCTGATTTCTTCCTTTTCCTGATTAACACTAAAAGGCAGAAGAAACTTTTCCCTTGAGCGTTTCAAGCCTCCAAGTCCCAACCATTAAGGGAATGGTATCATCTATCTCTTTAAGAATGATTTTGGGGATCATTCATCCCAGATGCAATGTTACCCAACTGTGGTTAATTACCCTCATAGGTAGTTTCAGCCAAGAGGAGTAACAGTACCTCCATGCACACCATCAGAGCTTTGCATTGTTAGTGTTTATTGATATGAAACAGATAAGAGATGTGGGTCAGTGCATGTACATATGTTTCAGAGTATCACGGTGACTGAGTCACAAGAAGAAAGTTTATTCTTTCATGAGCGGTCAGTTGATAACTTTTTGCCTAAAAGTATGAAAAAAGACATCTGACCTAAGAGAAGAACATAAGCATCTCTAAACTTAGTACTGCCCACTCCCCAGATTCCAAATCTAACTATTCCTCATCTTCCTTTTTCTTTGTTCCATATGGGTCTCTGCTTATCCAGTGGCCATCATCTGCTCCTGAACACCAGGGACTGTGGAAGACCATGCTGTACAACAGTGTTTGACTGGCCTATTGCCCTGTGACAGCCAAGACCTCACCTTCACTCAACTCTTGTTAAAGGATTCATGCCGCTCACAGCTGTCCCAAGGTAGCTGCAGAGGTGAAAAACCATGCCATGGCTTCTGGATCATCGTAACTGGTTTATCCTTGGATTGCCAGGGCAACATAAGGTCTCCCTCATTCATTCACACTTTGCAGTCATACTTTGGCAATAGATTCCCACTCTGTCCAGTTAGCTGAGATCTCTCTCCTAGGCCTCTGCAGAATAATCCCAGAAACAAGCATTGCTGGAGGAAGACATGGTTTTGTCCTATGTCCACTTTGCTCTTTGAGAGGTTGTTACATAGCGGTGACAGAAGTTAGAGTGGCTCTTTTACTATGTTTTACAATACATTTTCCCCGTTTCATTTATACTGCTTTTGACACAAGCCTGTCTCAGCAGAAACTCGCTGCACTGCCAGCTGGCAGTCTTACACATGTATAAGCCTAGATTTGCAGTTACAAACCCTGGGCAAATGGACAGCCATGGCTTACAAGGGGTAGTTTTGACTAAAATGCCTTACATAGAGTTTGTTAATGCATGGACAGTGGCAGAAGCTCTCAGCTGCGCAAAGTCCTTTTCTAGTCCTATTGCCCAGAAGGACGCCGGCAGCAGTACAAAGCAGCACTAAATCAATCAGCCAGCCAGTCTACAAGTGCATTGCACAACGGGGTAAATAAAAAAGTACTAGAAACAATAAAACACTGTAGCTATTTTCACCTTGTCAGGCTGAGCCATTCGAGACAATCAATAGGGGGTATAGGAAAGGTCACTGACTACCTGAATAAATCTCATCAAAAAACAACGGCTAAACAGCAGTAGCTCACCTTCGAGAAGAGAAGGTGTCGTGGTTTAACCTGGCAGGCAGCCAAATACCACGCAGCCGCTCACTCACTCCGCCCCCCCCAGTGGGACAGGGAGAGAATCAGAAGGTTAAGTGGGACGGGGAGAGAATCGGAAGGGTAAGAGTGAGAAAAACTCGTGAGTTGAGATAAAGACAGTTTAATAAAACAGAAAAGGGAGAATAATAATGATAATGATAAAATATACAAAAGAAGTGATGCACAATGCAATTGCTCACCACCCGCGCTGACCGATAACCAGGTAGCGATCGGTACTTCCTGGATCACGCCTACCACTCATATACTGAGCATGATGTCACGTGGTATGGAATATCCCATTAGCCAGCTGAGCTGGCTGTCCTGATTATGTTCCCTCCCATCTTGTGTACCTAGCTCAGTCAGTAGGCATGGGAGCTGTCCTTGGACTAGGAGGGTACTTAGCAACAACTGAAGACATCAGTGTGTTATCAACATTCTCCTCATACTAAATCCAAAACACAGCACTAGCAAGAAATTTAACCCTATCCCAGCCGAAATCAGGACAGAAGGGCATAGTCTTTAATGGAATAAACCCAAGATTACAAAGTGGCAGTGAACAAATGTTAAAGCATAAACACTACAGACTATGGAAATGTTGTAGAAAAGTAGGATATTCAAAGTATTGATCTTTTTTCTCAGTTTCTTACAGCTACAGAAGTCTCTATTCTCTTTTGACACATGGAAGAGGAGTTTTGGAAGAAAACACTTGCTGAGCTAACCTGGTGAATGCACTTGTAAAGTAACAGATTTACATATATTTTGTTGTTCTGGAGAGTTTAGTTTCAAAAAAAAAATCTGAATACATTTAGAGCCTTAAAGATATTGGCCAGACTAGCATATTTTTGCATAGGTCAAGTGCTGGCTTTAAGCCATTTCAGTACAGATTTTGAAGTCACCAAAGTCACATTCACTGAAGCAAATCCCTCAGGAATCGAGTACTACTGAAGTCAGTCTCCTGCCCAGTGCTTAAGAAAAGTTTGGCTGAACACTTATCCCCTTGCCCAGAGATGGTGACACTGGCCACACAGTCAGACACCTTGGTGGATACACTTGGGAAGGCTAACATTAACAATAATGCTAAGGAAGCTACTACTTTCCAGCCTATGTTGGTTGAAAAGGTACAAGCTTCAGCTGTGAACCATTCATTGCTGATCTTAATCTGCTGCCTGGCACTTACCATCTGCTGCTCCATGCCAATCCAAAGCACTGAACACTTATTTCCCTGCTATGTGTTACGGTACAACCACAGTCCAGTAAATCTACAGCTTTGTGTCACCGTGGCTCTGCATGGGCCACATGGGCCACACAAGGGCCTGCAACATGGCAGCAGATGCCGCTATATGATCGTTTACATCTTCCAAGCATCCTCCAGCAGAGTTAGCAATTCTGCTTGGGTGTTTTTGGCAGTAGCCACCAACTCTATGTCCATCTGTGCTGCTTAATGCTAAAGTGATTGTACATTAGACCCAGAGGTTTGTTGACAGTTATATACAGGGATTCCAGTTTCTTTATGTCCATAATTGTGCAGACACCAGGTCAGCCATCAGCTCTGCCCACTCGGTGTGCTGAGCCAACAGTAGATTGGTATGTCTGAGTACTTGGAATAAAACAATTATCACAGCTGCTTCGTCTCTCTCTGTTCACGTTAGCAACAAACAATTACTCTCACAGGGTGAAGCCTTAATGAAAATATAAAGGGGAAAGGGGAACTATACTATCCAAGCTAGGTGTCCAGGTGTCATGATTTAACCCCAGCTGGCAACTAAGCACCACACAGCCACTTGCTCACTCCCTTCTGAGCGGATGGGGGAGAGAATTGGAAGGGTCCATCACACATAATGCCGTAACTCCAAACGTTCCCCCCTTTCCTTCTTCTTCCCCCCACTTTTTATTGCTACTCTATTGTTGTTAGATGGTATGGGACATCCCTTTGGTTAGCTGGGGTCAGCTGTCTCAGCTGTGTCCCCTCCCGACTCCTTCTGCACCCCCAGCCTAATCGCTGGCAGGGCAGTGTGAGAAGCAGAAAAGGCCTTGACATTGTGTAAGCACTGTTCAGTGACAACTAAAATATCAGTGTGTTATCAACACTGTTTTCATCACAAGTCCGAAACATAGCCCCATACAAGCTACTATTTAACTCTATCCCAGCTAAAATCAGCACATTCTCCATCCCTTATTCTGTACCATTTATGTCATGCTCAGGTCCCACACTATCCAATACATCCTTATTAACCACCACTCCACTTCCCATCCTTTGATATATACACAGATATCATTCCCTTAGTCCATGGACCACCCTGTAAAATGTCCATAAAATGTACATAATTGTCCATGACTTTGGGCTCCATCTGTTATGGCGGTCACTCAGGACAGGAGAGGTGCTGTGTTGCGTGGAGTTACCAGGCACCAAAGCCAGCTTAGATTGTGTCACTGCTGCACTTGCACTGCGTCTTGTAGGGCTTGTCTTCCATTGGTTCAGGTGGTTCATGCTATAGTAATTCCTATAACATGCAACTCAAATCATGAGTTACAACAATTTAAATGTATATCCATTACAATCTCCACCCCTGGTCCCTTTGGGTCAGGTTATGGTGTTTAACATTGCAATGAACTCCTCCCCTTGCCCCTGCTCCAGCTTGGATTTATCTACAAACCACAGTCCATCAGCGGTGTACACGCTCCAGTGCGGCCTTACCTATGAGTACAGTCTCTTTAGAGGTAAACGTGTTGTGGCACAGACATATCCACAGCCACAGACGCTTCGAGGTGTACCTGTTCTGGTATGGACTCATCCACAGGCACAGTCGCCTTGGGGTGTCCTGCTCTCACGTGGGCTCATCCATAGATCATAGTCCCTTCGACTCAAGTTCACACCGGAGTTCCAGCCTGTCCGGCACAGCAGCACAGAAACAGCAGCAATGTCCTGGCCGTCTGCCAGCCCAGGCGCATCCCCATTGCTGTTACCAGAACGTTCCCAGGCACAGCAGGGTCAGACGATAAGCAGTACAGCAAGCAGTAAAAGCAAAAAGCAGCCACTAACAAGCACTAGACTCTAACATACCGTAAGGCAAGCAAGCCCAGGAGCCTGCCTATAGCTAAACAGCCATAACAGCTATAAATTTAATCCAGCACACTCCAGTCAAACCTGTCATTATCTCAAACCCTTCAAGCCCCACATTGGACGCCAAAAAGGACTGGCATGGTTTAACCCCAGTAGGCAGCTCAGTCCCACACAGCCGCTTGCTCACTACCCCCCTGGTGGGATGAGGGAGAGAATCAGAAGGGTAGAACTGTGAAAGAAACTTGTGGGTTGCGATAAAGACAGTTTAATAGGTAAAGCAAAAGCCATACACCCAAGCAAAGCAAAATAAGGAATTCATTCACTACCCCTTGGCAGGCAGATGTTCAGCCATCTCCAGAAAAGCAGGGCTCCATCACCCAGACTGTCTCCTCCCTTCTTCTTCCCCCAGCTTTTTATTGCTGAGCATGTTGTCAGATGGTATGGGACATCTCTTCGGTCAGTTGGGGTCAGCTGTCCCAGCTGTGTCCCCTCCCAGCTTCTTGTGCACCCCCAGCCTCCTCGCTGGTGGGGTGGGGTGAGGGGCAGAAAAGGCCTTGACTCTGTGTAAGCACTGCTCAGCAGTAACGAAAACATCCCTGTGTTATCAACACTGTTTTCAGCACAAGTCTAAAACACAGCCCCATACAAGCTACTGTGAAGAAATTTAACTCTATCTCAGGCAAAGCCAGCACATTAGGAGTGCTCAGTACTTTTTTAGCTACCTTGTTAAGCATCTGGGTTTTAGTAAAAAGCTTATGGTAACGACAGCCAAAGCCTCTATAGCTGTGAAAACAGGAGTTAGTGAGAGTAATATGGACAAACACCTGGCTTTTATTTAGGTACCTAAATGGGATTCCCCCCCGCCCCCCTCTTTGTTAGCAACATTATATAAGTAAACAAGTAATTAAGAGTAAATTACAGGAGTACACCTGCAATGCACCTGAAGATAACTTGCACTAAGTGAGAAATAACCTTCACAGAGATGAATTAAATTATCTGAGGTGATCAGATATCCCAGGCACAAAAGAGGGATGGGCTGGACTGTAGTGGTTGCTTTGACAAAGAGGTTCTTACCCTGCTGTCCTGTGACTGTACATTGGACTGAGGCACAGACAGAAGAGGTGTTTTCAGCAATGCTCACTGAAGTGCTGGTGATATATGAATAAGGTGCCTGTACGAAACTTCTGAAGTCCTCATATGAGGAAAGCTTTGGTCCTTATTGAGTAACTGATAAGCTGCTTGCTGTCCTTTATCAGCAAGCGCTCACTTGTTCTTGGCAACCTGCAGGAGGGAGACAGTGCTATCTATATCTGTGCAGGCTAATGCCTCCCTGCAGAAAAACTTACTGAGCTTTTGGGCTAACAAAATATTCCACTTACCCAGTCTGAAACCGTAGGGTGAAAATCACTAAAGGGGATGCCATTATCTACCCAATGGCACTAGAGGCCAAGTGGACCCTGGATGGGTCAGGGTCAGGAGCATCTCATGCCTCTCAGGAGAAGGGCACCGTGGCCTGGGATGTTGCCGTAGCAGGGTAAGTCAGGTCACCTGCCCAGTCATGGTAGAAGTGATACTACCTGGCGAGTGAGCAATTTGCTGGGTGGGGGAATCTCTGTTAACACATAGAAAGTGCAACATCAGGCAACAGTCGGATTTGTTATTTGTATGTGAGCGTGACTACAAACAAGGTGAGCAGGTCCTGAGCTACCTATGGACCAGCTGCATAGCTCTGATTAACACTATCTAGAAGGACCTGAGCTGGGCAGCACCAGCAGTAAGCATTCGCTCTCTTCTTCAGGGAAAAGTGGTGCCAGGAATGTTGATTTGGGCACTCACTTAAGATTAAACATGGAGAAATATTAACTGTGCTGTAAATCCCAACGACAAAAGGAAAATGTGCCCAAGGATAATAATATAAACATAGCCCGTGTGCCCTCAAAGTAACCTGTTCTTTGAAAAGATATTGCTTTTTGCCATCAGAAAAAGATCATCACATAGAGACTACACCAAAAATGCCCTAAGGGAAGGAAAAGGCACATTGGCCAATGGTACGTGCAGAGAGAGAATAATTCATAAGATCATAAGAGAGGGGAAAAGGAGTTTCTCTCTTCTCCTGATCTATTCTTAATATGCCAAAATGATTTAACAGAGACTTTAGTTACATGAAGGAGTTAAGAGCTTATTTCTCTTCCTTAAGAAAGAAAGATTACTGATGAGATGCAGCCAAGGGAGCATGCCACACTAAGAAAATAACCTTTGCTACCATACTTGGGAGAACAGAACTACAGTTTGAACTCTACCCATTGAAAATAAGATTAAAGGTTATTGCTCATTATAACTGCATGGTAAGAAGACAGAACTTGTGTTGGTATTCACAGGGCTAAAAAATGGTTTGCAGAATTAGAACTTGAGACTTCTGTAAGTTTTATGGCAGTGAAGAAAAATCTACATGGCTATAGACCAAGCACAGCTTTGGTCTCTGTGTATGCAAACAAATAAGTTGCACCCACAATTTATCAGATTAATGCCTAGATTTGGCATGTGAATTTTGCTGATTTCATTCTGAATATTTTGCAAAACTTTAGGTAGTGTTGTAAAGCACAATGTCAGTGAAAAAATAGGAGAGAAAATACTGAATTAAATAAACTTCAGAACAAGCTATGAAAATTGCATAGCACAGCCTACACAAGATCTTTCAGAAACAGCGCCTAAGTCTCTCTGAGCTCTTGTACTGCTTGAGAGGTGCGTTAGTGCACAGGAATGTATGCACTACTGCCTTACTTGCATGTGCTGTCAGTCTCTCAAAAGTGAGGTGCCACAAAGCAGATACAGGGATATTTAGCTCCATCCTCTAACCTTACCCAAAGGAGGCAAGAAGCTCTAGAATTAAAATGTGTCCTCTGTGCCTACACGTGACACTCATGCAACCTACTGGTACAGCTGTGCTGTGGGGCAATTGCAAACCTGTAATTTCCTCCTGCAGATGAAGCCCCTGGGACGATTTACAGAGCAAGCAACTGCAGTTGCTTTGGCTTGCTTTCAGCATTTTGAGTCAGATCCTGTCATTGTTTAGCACACATCCATTTTGTGCAGCACCAGGAGTACAGTGTCTGATGGCCTGAGGCAGAATTTCTAATTTGTCCAAATAACATTCAGTGTAAGCTCCGTACAATAATTAATCAGCGGTCATTAAAGCAAGAGATACCTATGATGTCTCTGATGTTTATTAAAGCCTTTTCATGGCATTTTAATCACAGTATTGCCATGGCAGGATTTCCTTTTATTTAAAACAAATGTTGTACCTTGCAAAATGTTTTAGGGTGGGGTTTTTTCCAGATTCCTGAGAGTCATTCCTAATAATTCTTTCTCTCTCTTAATGGTTTAGTAAAATGATTGTGAAAGCAGCACAAGCTTTCAGTGAAAGCAGTGATTAAAATAGTCCCCAGATCTGGAGCCTCATACATCTCAGATGCAAATGTTTGGGTTTGCTTAAGCTTTGGTACAGACATTATAGGCAGCATTACTACACCAGAACATTCACTCCCCAGAAAATGCAACAGGACTAAGACTCTCTGAAATAAGAACGGATAATGTAAAATAAGAAAAGAAAAGCGGGGGGTGGGGTGGGGGGTGAGGAGGGGAAGGAACAAAATCAACCACCTCAGGGTAAAAAAAGAGGAACATCAGATTTGCAGAAGTGCAAACTCATGATTTAAAGCACAATGATTTTGAAGTCTACACTTAAATCAAATCAAGAAACATTCGATTTTTTATGAGGAAAATGAAGAGTTATCCTGCTGCATGTTTCAATGTCTTGAAACATGTCTTGAAACCATTTTCAAAAGCTCATTTTCAAGAGGCATCTGGGTATTTGGGACCCAGTGAAGGGAAAGGGAAGGAAGCCAAGCAATTGGCTGTAGTGACTCCTCAAACCTCTCAAGACTGGTGGGAGTAAGAGGGACGTGAGAATTATGTTTTCTAGACCCAACTCCTGACTGGTGAGGACAGGGAATATTTAAGGTGTCTGTGGTGCATGGGGCAAGAGCTGGACTATTCATGAGAGCAGAGAGTAAACTTTACAGGAAGTTTAAACAAGGTATTTTGTGTTATTTCTGTCCTGTCAAACTCTCTCAAATTTTTATTCAGGAGGTCCTATGTTCACGCAACAGAAAGTGAACACAGACATGAGTTAATACCTCTTCATTACTAAGTCAAAGTACTTGCTCTCCTTCAAGGGATAAAACATAGCCACAAGATCAACTTTAGCACATGACCTGTCATGGCATGCTAGTATACTCTTTAGCGTTCTAACATGGCATGGCAAAGTAAGATGCTAACTGCAGTGGCAAGCTAAGCGGAAGATTTAGAAACATATACATTTGTTTTACTTTCTACACATACATTTTCACCTTTACACATTCATTTTTTTCAAGCCTTTCCTGATCTAGTTTTTCTTTCTACACTACAGTATCCGAATTGTACAGGTTAATCACGTGTTATGGTTTAACCTCAGCCGGCAACTAAACACCACACAGCCGCTTGCTCACTCCCCCCACAATGAGACGGGGGGAAGAGAATCAGAAGAGTAAAAGTGAGAAAACTCATGGGTTGAGATAAAGACAGTTTAACAGGTAAAGCAAAAGCCGTGCACACAAGTAAGCAAAACAAAGAATTCATTCACTACTTCCCATTGGCAGGCAGGTGTTCAGCCGTGGAAAGCAGGGCTCCATCACGTGTAATGGTTACTTGGGAAGACAAACGCCATCACTCCGAATGTCCCCCCCTTCCTTCTTCTTCCCCCAGCTTTATATGCTGAGCATGACGTCATAGGGTGTGGAACATCCCTTTGGTCAGTTGGGGTCAGCTGTCCCAGCTGTGTCCCCTCCCAGCTTCTTGTGCACCCCCAGCCTCCTCGCTGGTGGGGTGGGGTGAGGGGCAGAAAAGGCCTTGACTCTGTGTAAGCACTGCTCAGCAGTAACTGAAACATCCCTGTGTTATCAGCACTGTTTTCAGCACAAGTCTAAAACACAGCCCCATACTAGCTACTATGAAGAAAATAATTAACTCTATCCCAGCCAAAACCAGCACACCATGTCTCTCACATACATCATTCCAGCTTTAGCACTTTTTGACATTATAGTAGTATTATCTTACACCTTAAATCTTGCACTTAGTTGCTACCCAAAGCCAATCCTCCTAAGTAAGCCCAAGCATTGTAACTTTACAGAAATGCCATGTCTTCAGGAGGGATATTTTTCTAAAAAGCAAAATCACTTTAATCTTTTCTCAGTAAAGAACTAGCTGCTGCATATATCATCCTATCTGCAATTCATTCACTTACATCGAATGATACAGGCCTTTCAAGCACCTAGTTTCTTCTACTTGTACTTCTGCAGAGCTGAAAACTTTTTAAGGGCTGACACCTACCAAGACCCCATTTCAAGAAACTGTGCTATTTCAGTCAGCTAATCTGTATCCGTTACCACACAAATTATTCCCTACGGTATTGCTTTTGGTGGTTAGATAAAATGGCAGCTCCTAACAAGATCAGGAGATAAGATATCAAACTACAAAATCTCTTTTAGCTCAAGGGGCTCAAACTTTTTGTAAGTACTTACTTTAGCCAGGACTAAATAACTCTGATACTGGAAAACCCCAGCAGAAGAGCTCTTCCTACCTGATCATTGCCACATACACATACACAAAAAGGATTACTCAGGCAAGAATGATTTGACTAAATAAAAATGACATTAAAATGACAGGTCATTCAGCTGATAGGTGCTCATAGGCTACCATACGTGCTACTTGGAATAGTGATATGGATTTTAACACGATAACTTGGAAAATTTCACAATTCTTAAAATTTGGTACAGTGATGATATAACATTAATGTGATAAGGCAAATGTCAATTTAAAGTCAACAGAGACAATGCTGTCCTAGATAGTGTAGTTTATGTTACAGAACCAGGCTTTATCTTTGCTTTTTGATAAGGAAACAGGCAAAATATATCTTGTAATATCTGCTGCTCTGTTTGCAGAATCCCTTGATGCAAAGAGCTTGTTTAAAATGATGTATCGTAATGCTGATTTCTGTGGTTCTCAGCAGGATTTAGGGCTTTGAACACTGAAAACTCTATAGGGGAATTTTACTTTTCCAGTGTCTTCTTTTGATGAGCTGGTTGGTTGGCTTCTTTAAAAAAAAAAAAAGGAAAAGGAAAATAATTAGTCTTAAAATATAAGCTTTAAAAAATGTAAACCCTAAAACGTAAACGAGGCAAGAGCTTCGGTAGAGTTACACAGACATATGTTCAAAGAGAAAATTATAATGCTCTGGTTTTGCTTCAGGCTCAGTGTTCTTCCTTTTTCACACTTGCAGCTGCATAAAGTAGCAAATAGTGAAAAAAAGTCAATACTGGCAGTTTTTCAACTCTGTTTCTTGTAAGATGTTTTCAGAGACAGACTGGCAGCTCCTGTGTCCTTTTCCTAAAGAGCCTAGAAATGCCTTTTCTCTGAGTTAGGCTGACAGGTACAGCAGATCCCATTCTGGCAGAAGGTATTAGAAGCGGTGGCTGTTCTGCCAGAGGACACCTGTGAATCCTGGGACCAGGAGTGGGTCTCGGCAGCCAGCTCTGCACATGCCTTTCACCACCTGCAGGTCCAGGGCTGGGCACCAGCCACCCCACACATGGGTACGAAGCTCAAAAGTGCAGAGGAGCCCCCCAGGCTGGGGGCGAAGCCTGAGGAGCACAGTATGGAGACCAGCCGACCTGTCCAAGCTGTCGGCCCTCTGGGCAAAGCATGAGCCGAGCTGTTGGCAGTGCCGAATAAGGCTGCAATGGGGAAGACGCTGGCCAGCAACTCTTCGACAGCTCAACATCTCTGTTATCATGCAAGGGGGAGCATGTGTTGGATGGTCAACGTTTGCCCACGGGCTGCAGTGCTCTTGGCCCTGTTTGCACATCTCTCCTTGGTTCATTGGTATGCCAGCCTCTCCCTTGTCGTCTGAGACAGCAGTCTTATTGCTATGCTGAGCTTTCATCCCACTGCTCTTCCTCTTGCTCCAAACATGCTTTCTATGGGTAGGGTGCTCGTCCTGGACAGATGAGGTCCAGCTGCTGTTACACTCTGCTGAATTTACAAATGCCTCGTATTTAATTCACCTGCTATTCTCTCTCAGGCACTGACATATTTTCTTTTATTTTTTTCCAAGTCATGGAAGAGGGAATGAAGTAAACCTTGTACTACAATGACTGGGGCATAGACTGTGGGTGGGGAGGTAAGGTCTGGACAAACATTGTATCTTCTGTCTTTTTAGCAGGAGGCAAAGTTGAATTTTTCAAATTCATAGAGTTGTAGCTTCGTATGACCAAACACAACAATGTTATAAAGGTCTAATTTCAATAGACACCTGGGTCCCCTGTGGAGCATCCCAGACACCGTGTCACTCACCATGGGTGAGGATGAGCTGGGTCACCCGCTGAGCCTGTCCAGGGCTGTCAGTCAGGACCTTGAGGGAGGGATGCACAGGGGAGGCTGCAGAATAGGGCTCCCCAGAGCAGTCTGAGGATTGCCCTTGAGCAGCCCGAGGGCCTACTGCCCTCCTGATGGCAGCCTTGCTGGTGGCCTTGGGCATGTTCTTCAGCTGGCACTGCTCCACCGTGCTGGATAGTGGCGCATTGAGCTCTGGCTTTTGACTCTATGTGCAAGGACAGAAGGTCATGGCTGGGATCTAGAGCACCCATTGGGACAGGGAGGGCTGAGCGACCCTGGGCCATGAGGGGATCTATGGGACTAAGACACATCAAGGATATCGGGGAACTTGTGTAGAAGGACCATGCGGGACTTGTGGCAGGGATCTCATGATCTTGGGGACAGCCAGAGCTGGAGGGGGGTGAGGGGGAGAAAGCCCCCAGGTCCCTGGAGGCACAAGGGTATTTGTAGGGCTGAGACACCCCGAGGATCCCTGGGGCACAGAGGGATATGCATGTGGGGTGGGGGAACATCTGTGGGGTAAGAGTCCCTGGGGCCATGGGAGGATTTGTGGGGCAGAGGCACCAGTGGGATCACTGGGGAACCCAAGGGACTGTGGCAGGGGGGTGGGATCCGTGGGGCCGATGTACCCCAGGATCTCTGGGGCAGGGGGAGACCCATGGGGCTGAGGCACCCCCACACGACACCCGTGTCAGGGAAGCCCAGGGTTGCCCCACAGCATGTCAGGGTGGCCACACATCCCAGGGAGGGCCCCTCACTCCCTGCGGGCTCTGACTTTTGTTCTTGTTGAAGAATTTCCTCCTCCACCCTGTGATAGGAAACAAGCAGCATTCTACCGCCTCCTGACCATTTCTTTCACTTTCCACTGATTTCTGAGAAATGGCAGCCGGCAGATGTGGGTGGGTATAAGAGGCAGTGACAGCCCGGCCCGGTGGGGAGATGCACTCGAGGCGGCCACAGCACAAGGTAGGGGCTGGGGCAGGGTCCTGTCCCAGGGTTTCGCTCAGGCGTTTGCAGACTTTAAATCCAAGGAGAGCGGGAGGCTTTTGGGGGGATGTTTCTGTGGGTGCTTTCCACCACAGGGTCTCCAGGGAGCCCCGCATCTCTCCCGGGACTTCACCTGCTCTCTCCCACCCGGCTTGGCCCCAGGGCTCGCCATGCAGAGCCTCGGCCGGCCCCGAGATGCCACCTCCAGCCTCTGTTCTGCAGGCTGCCCAGGCACCCAGCGGGGCCGAGGGAGCCTCCCCATCTGGGTGAGGGCAAGGGGAGACCGTCGCTGCCTCGGTTTCCCCCTCCTAATTCATGGCCAGGCCGGAACAGGGCACCTGGTCTCCCCTGACACAGAGGCAGGAGGGTTCACAGGGCTGTTCAAAATGTGCTGCTCTCACCCCTTCCTGCATCGCAGAAAAATGCTTGGCAGGAGAGGGGAAAAATTAATTGTCTTTTGGATTGTCTTCTAGTTTTGCTGTTTCAGAGGAAAAAACATAACTGTAAGCATGGGAAAGGGATTGAGCGGGTTTTAAGCTTTTAGAGACCAAGCTGCAGAGAGAGAGAGAGACAAGCGATGCACAATATGGCTGAGAGCAGTATCAGGGAGGAGGAAGGGGAGGACAACAGAAAAAGGGTGAAGCAGTGCCCAGGGAGAGACTCCTGGTCAGAAACTTCAGGTCTTTTTCCTTCACTTTCACAAAGCAGAGCTGGACTGACCTGAACTGCGGTCATCTGGAAAGACCCAGTCCATAGAAGTTCCTCAAAACGCGCCCATGAAGTCGCACATCCAGGAGAGGGTGTAAAAAACACCTAATTTTTCCATGCTCCTGAGCATTCTTAGAGGTGTTGGCAAACCCCTATATGGCTTGAAGAGGGATTTGAAGCCAGTGGGGCTGTAACCACTAAATGAGGTTCTCCTCCTCATTGCATGGGGTGGGGGGGAGGTAAAATGACCAGACCTGGGCTTTTCAGGCTGTTCTTTGTGATCTTTTAACCTTTCCTTTAGACCTTTAGCTTCGAAGCGGCAAGTCGCTGAAGTTTTCTCCTTGGCTGCCCAGGTTTGAGCTGCCACAATGGAGAGTGCAGAGAGCGACAGAGAGAGTGAAAGCAGAGAGAAACCTCATCCTGTGCCTCCAGCTGTCCAGGAAGGCAGCAGCACCCTGCTATGTGAGAAAGAAGGTAACAGGAAATGTTGTGGGTGGAGGCGATGTAAATAGCCACCAACCCACTCCCGGTTTCTCTAACTTAGCAACTTCCTCCTTTATACAGTAAGGGAAAGCCCAGTAAAACTGACTATGAAAGGGTACTTGCCTATTGAAAACTTCCAGCTCCTGTAAAGGAGGGTGAACTTTATCCTGTGTTTAAAATACCTGAACGTTATTTATAAAGAAATGTATATAAATGTATATAAAGCTGATCTCCCATCAGCGCTATCAGAAAAAAAAAGGCTGTTTCACTTGGTTAAAAAAAAAAAAAAAGAAATATGAAAAAGATGGCAAACTCTGTCCAGTCTCCCTAGGCCCAAAGAAAAGCTGTCTGCAAGAAGCAGCGTGTCACACTTGTGTGACAGCCAGTCTCTTACCTCCTACGCCAGGGATTTAATCAGGGAGTCTACAGAACTAGAAGCAGAAGATGCCATAACTTGCGCTAAAGGCCCTGTAATAAACTTTGTCCCCAGTGGGGACGCACACCCTGCCTTTACACTTGTATGCTAGTCCCAAACAGTGGGGAGGAGCAGCGCTGATGTATGCGATTTTACGGTGCTGTCAGCAGGCTGGATGGCTGGCTGAGCATCACATCGCAGGCACAATCTGCTCTTACCACACAATTTTGACACAGGCAAGTTTGTTCCTGGGTGGTTTTCCTTTGCAGCAATCAGAGCTTTCTGACTTCATAAACTTGGTGCAAGCCCTGCCCCAGAGCAGTCCTTCTTCTCTTCTTTTCCATGTGCTTCTCTTTCATCCTTTTCAATGACGTTTTTTTTCCCTGTGCTATTGTTAACTCGTCTCTACTAAATCTAGATAACTGGCTTGGATTAGATATGCCAGCTTTTAACTGGCTCAGATGAGTCTAAATCAGAGCTTTCTGACTTCATAAACTTGGTGCAAGCCCTGCCCCAGAGCAGTCCTTCTTCTCTTCTTTTCCATGTGCTTCTCTTTCATCCTTTTCAATGACGTTTTTTTTCCCTGTGCTATTGTTAACTCGTCTCTACTAAATCTAGATAACTGGCTTGGATTAGATATGCCAGCTTTTAACTGGCTCAGATGAGTCTACCCACTAGGGTGGAAATCTGGGCTCTGTGACTGCTGGGCCAGCTCAGACCTTTCAGCAGATCCTAACTGGAAAAAGGGAGCATTTTAAAAGCAATTGATGCTCCTTCATTATTAGGAGCAAAGTGAGAGGGCTTAGCATTATTGTAGCAGATATGGTGAAGAGAGACATTGTGCTCAACACATGCATTTTCTTGCACCAGGAATGAAAGCTGCAGCACCAAAAAGCAACAAGCAGCAACCTCTTCGCACAGACCACCCGACGGATACCGTGCTTGCATCCCAGGTATAAGCTCTAGGACCAAACACTGAGGTGGGAACCCTGTTTCTCTAGGTCCAGGGTGGACAAGTTGCATGATTTCTGAGCATCACTTAGCCAGGATCTAGAACTGCAGGGGAATCCAGGGACCCACCCTCTAGGACCTGAGCTTCACCCTATTTGGTATCCCACAGAGAAGCTGGCAAAATGAGTGGATGCTTGCAGGTTGTAAACTATCTTAACCACAGCTGGCTGCAAAGGGGCTTATGGCAGGGGAAAGTAGTTGGGAATGATACAACCACATTTATTAGATCCCCAGAGCTGGAATTCATAGTCCTTCCCTGTGAAACCTGCTCCCCCATGACTTTCTCTGAAGAGTGTATCCTGATTTCTGAAATATTCCCAAAGGGAGACCATGATACAAGTTCATCCCTGGGATGGGTGAGAAGCCACCCCTCAACTGCATATGACAGCAACTCCTGGGAGATACTGTTCACCAATTCAGGTACAGTATGACCGGGGAATATCTTGATGAAGCAGAAATTGTTAGGAAAACCCAGGCAAAAAGAAGGTCAGTATTCAATCTTGAGGAGTAGAAGAGCTTTTCTACTCTCTCCTATACATTACCTTGCTGCTGCTCCCCTCACTGCCTGTGTTGCAGCATCATTAACTCACTTCCTGGCTCCCAAGAAGTGAGCCTGTGTGGCAAAAGATGGGGCCAGCCCTGGGATTTGTCCTTTCAAGGCAGAACCCCTAAAATGTGGCCTGGTTGAGACCCCTCCTGGACAATCTTTGCTCTACCCAGTTCTCTGACAAGTTAGTTTTAGCTCCCTGCAATCAGTGCTGTGGGTCCCAAGGCTTCCTGTGTGCCTCTCTGCTGGCCAGCTGGTGGCTTTGGATCACAGAGGGGAGGGGGGGCACTAGTGATGGTGGAAACCTTGATCTCCCTTTGTGCTCAGCTCCAAATGCTGTGGAGGAAGAGAAACTCCAGGCACACACAACAAGTGCAGAACTCTTGGGAGATCACCGTGCTGGACAGAAATCATCCCCCAAGTCCACAGATAACACCTCTGCCAGAGCTAATGAGGTGAGAGTTTTTAATTGATTATCACTGATGTCAAATGAACATCCTCAGGCCAAAAAACTTGTGACAGAAGTCACGCAGAGAGACAATCTGGCTTTACCTAGGGCACTTTCCTATTATTGGTGATTGAAACCCTTAAACTGAGATATTCAGTGCTAAAGAAAAGATTTGCCTCTTCCTGTCTCACTCAAAAGGCCCCTTAAGAAGCCTGAGTATGGTCCTTGCTTGCTCTTCCAAGCTGGTGATCCCAAAGGGATGCTGTGCCCCAGCACTGGGCTCTGGGAATGCTTTGAGGTGGAAAAGGCAGAAATAAAAGGGTGGCTCTGACAATACCACAGAGCAGCTTGTACTCTGAAGAAATTTCCATGTGGCCATGTCCACTCAATATCCAGTTGTTTTATGTCTTCAGGATAGTTCTGGAAACTTTTTCTTTGACTTTGCCTTCTTTATCACCATCATCATAGCAAATGAAATCAGGTGTCTTGCTTCTTTTTCTTCATCCATATAAAACAAACACAAATGTAAAATCTGAGGTCTGACCTGTTTCTTTCCCATGGAAGAAATCCATTGTGAGAAAACAGTTTGGAGAAAGCCAATTTCTGCCAAAAGACCATTTGATTTTGTTCACATAAGAAGTAAAATCTTTGCTTGAAAATTCAAGATTTCCCACTGAATTCATCTTCCTTCTGCTGCTGATCAACCCCACTGCCAAACTATGAAAGTTCTGGTCTAACAGACTGTATTGATGTATTACAGTCCAGGAGCAGGCTAAAAACTCTGAGTGCAAGTACACCTTCAAATTTCAGGACCTCTTGTGAATGTTTGGGCATTACTGGGTTGGGCTAAAATATCCTAAGAGCCTGGGATTTCTGTGCTGCCTGTATTCCTGCTTTGAGACAAACAATATTAGGCCCTATGCTGTTTATCTCTTTTTCTTGCCTGCTCCAGTAGGAGTTATTTCCTGGCCTGGCCACAGCCATGCTTTGCTTTGACATGGTATCAAATCCTGGAGTTCGTCCAAAAGCCCTTTGGCACTGATGGAGACCTGGGGTGATGCAGCACACAGGAGGGAAATTCTAATTATGACCATTAGTACACACATTCTTCTCCTTTCTATAGTCCAGCAGTCCCACCCCAGGAACAGACCCATATCCAACAAGTCCCAGCATACCAACAGCAGTCTGCTGTGTCAGTAGAGAGGGAGCATTATTTGAGCGCTGGTTCCAATCAAGTGGTGCTATCAGAAACCCAGGATTCCAGCATTCAAGGAAGCCAGAATGCCTTCTGAGTGGAAATCACACTGTCAAAGAACAAACTCAGTCATGGCTGAACTCCTTGGGGACCCCTGAAGACAATGGATGAGGGTTGCATTTTCCACCCCTCTATCATGCAGGATAGCATTCTTTTTTTGGGTATGGGGGGCGACTAGCATGGAGTTTGCAAGGTGACACCCTGAGTTCACTTGCAGTTATGCTGAGATGCAGCTCTGCTCTTTGCACTCATAATTTGCAAAGCAGAAGCCATGAAAAGGAATATTGGAAGAAAGGCTGAATGGCTTCTTCAGGTCTGCACCCTCCCTGGCCCTGTGCCTCTTGTGTCGTTTGGGCTTTTGGGTTTGAATCATTGCTGGCTGTCTCTTTTTCTTTAACTTTAAAACTTCATTTTCCAAGAAAAAGATCCTGGGTCACCAGAGGAGAGAGGAACGAGTGGAGCAAAGAAACTATAACAGAAGAGGTAACTGACGAGTGTATTTTAGCATTCCCATCTCTGCTCTAATGCAAATCTGATGCTGACTATTGTGAGCAGGTCTGAGTGTGCAGGGTCTGGCTGGGAGTCAGAGGCTCCTGGCAATGCCACACGTAAATTGTTTGAATGCCTAAAGGTACTTGGCTTGCTACCATGAACTGCCCATGGAGGAGAAAGGCAATCGGTAAGAGAAGACTCAAAGTTGATTGTTCAGTGTAATTGTACATGTCATCCTTCCACCCATTGCCCCCCCATCCATAACTCCACCAATGTGGGGTGTGCTAAGTATTGTCCTTAAGCCCATTCCCTGCCCCCGCCCTTGCCCCCAGCAGCACAGATTGCTCCATGTCCCTATCCCCAGGAAAGCTGTACCACGCATTGGTGGAGCTTGGCAAGATAGGTGGGAGGTCACACAACAAGTGGGCTGGGATTCTTGGTTCAAAGACCCAGAGGACCATACCCAAGGTGTGCGGATTTTAACTTCAAGAGCTTCTCTCCCTTTCCCAGTATGCAACTGTCTTCTAGTTTTTCTTGGCTTGGTGCATCTTCTGCTGATGTTAACCCAAGCGTTCTCACTTGCAGATGACCGTGAAAGTGAAGAAAACCTACGACCCAATAGCAGGTTTGTTGATGTGGAGATCTATGCTGTGGGATTTCCCATCAGACCTCAAGGAGCTTGAGATCTGGGAGCTTGTTGGGAAAAGAGCTGTCTTTGGGAGGAGGTGTAGCTTTAGTACTGTAAGGCTACTCCACCCTTAAACTCCTTCCTCCACCAGCAGATGGAGATGGAGACAGGTAGAGGTCCTCTGGGACAGAAGTTGGTCTCTTTGCAATGCCCCTTGGTCTACAGCATGCTGTCTGTATCTGAGTTATTCACACAGTGGCTTGATATTTGCATGTAGGCAGCTGGGACCACTGTAAATGCTTTATGGTAATCAGGATATTTGTACAGGACTGGAAGAAATGATGCAGAAGACATTCCTCTTCCAGGAGCTGCAGCCAGAGGCTGGGAGAAATGCATGTGAGTGTCTGAATGCTGCCCTGAAGTCCTGAGGTCGATCAGGTGAAGATGGTGACAGAGTGGTGCAAGGCGGCTTGATGTTGACCTTACAGTATTTCTTTCCCTTCCAATAGCTGCCTGGAGAATCCGTATCTGTCCAATGAAAGACTTCGAACAGAAAAAACAATGATCCTAGAGTTTGTTGCTGTAATGTCAAAAAAATCCAGGTTTTCTGAAGAGTCATCCAAGATCTGTGTTGCTTTTTATAAGCAACCTGGACAATACCAGGAATTTGCTGTTCTGAGAAAAAGGTAAAAATCATACCTAAATGTATGTTGATGTCACATTTTTGGAAAGCATATAGCTCACTCCAACTTTAGGGTCCCAGCCTGGGCTTCAGCTCCAGACAAAGACACCTAAATTTAGGTGTCTGTACAAGTGAGTTGCAGTGTTAAGTCTAACTTCTGTAGGTCCTGCGTCAGATCTGCCAGATCTGCACGGAGGTCTAAAGCATTACGGAGCTTCTCAAGTGTCACCAGATGCCTTGCATGAGAGAAGATGGAATGAATAGAGTCGCCTTAATTTTGGTACAGTTGCAGCACTCAGTGGGAACATCTATAGATGTATTTCCCATTCTTTTTACAAGGCGGCTACAACTTTGGCTAGGACCAGGGTTGTTCGTATCAAGACTTCTTACCAGTTATTTTTATTTCTCTCCTGTCTGATAAACTTTCAAGTTCATGTCAGATTATCAAGATTTTATCTGCCATTATAAAGGCCAGAAGCATTTTGTTGAACTTTGCATTTTGAATGTGGATATTGGTTGCTCATTCTTGCTGCATGAACTGTTCTGTACAGCCAAGGTCCATCTGGGGTTGAACCTGATGGAAGCTGGTTATGGTGTAGTAACTAATTCATCTTCTTCTTTATTCTATTCTAGAAAAGATCTGATCACAGGCCATGCAACGATCCCCATTTCTGACCTACAGAGAGGACCAATTTTTTATAAATATGCTATCCTTAACAATGTGCTCTCAACTGACTGTGAAATAAGAACATGTGATTTAGAGCGTATTTATGGAATGGACTCCAAGAATACAGAGAGTCAATTACATCGAGTCATAAACATTCCCAAGGAAGAGATCAAAGCAGATGGTAAGTGTTGTACTTTCTTCAAAGGTAGGACTGGGGTGAAGTGTGAGCAACAAATCCTTGCATGCAGCAGACTAATATAAACTCTCCCTTGTTTTGCTTCGCAGTGGGGCAGCACCTGCTTCCTACAACAGAAGCATTGTTATTGTGGACATTTGTGACACATAGGCTTATGGGCTATTTATTTAACACAAACAAATTCTTTATATAACACAAACACAAACTATTCTGGAAGGAGTGTTTAAGTTATTTTGCTTTTTCCCAGAATAAACTCAGACTTTTCATTGCTGGGCAAGGGAGAGTGTGTAATGAAGTCTTAAATCACCTTTGCAACTACCATCAGGCCTTCAGTTGCCATTCCAGCAGGGTGCAGATGAGCTGGAGGTCCAGTGTCAGATCTGCCACCCAGTATAGATGTATTGAATATGCCAGGATGACTCAAAAAGTAGTAGACACCTATTGTTGGGGCAATTGAATCAGCCATAGGCTATGCACATCAGGCCCATCTGAAGTGCAGGTGAGATATCTAGGGCTGAATTTAAATATGCATGGTGAATTTTGTGCATTAGTGGCTCATTTACGGCTCAGCTGGGCTTGGCATTCATATAAAGCAATTGGTATTGTTAGCTCAGGGCCAGTTTAAGACTCATCCTTTATAGAGATTTGAAGGTTCATTCACAAACCCTGATTCCTCCCCAGGAACATGGACCATTTTTGAAAACATGAAGTGCTATTTTCATGAAAAAAAAAAAAATTACTTCAAATACTTGCCTTCCTTCAAATTCTGGTCTTCAACAACAGTGCCCCAAAAGTCAGTCAACTCTGGTATCATAGAACACCTTGCAGATGAATTTCTCTGGCCCATCAGGCTCCAGAAGGGCTTTAAGAACATAGAAAGGAAACTGAAGATCTACACGGAGAGCTTCAAAATCTGTCTCGGGGATGCTGCAAAAGGCAAACACTATCCTCCAACTAATCTTTCTGAGGAAGTGGTAAGTATACACTAAGCCAAAGGTAGGATGCAGTTTAAGGTTGCAGACACCTAAAATAAAATTGGCATACTGAAAAATAACCAGGTGCATACATGCTGAACGTCTTAGCTCCTGTTGTAGGTGCTGAGAAGTAGTCCACAGTGTCATTGAAGGACTGGAGAGAGAGACAACCATTCAGTAGGCACTGATGTTTGGTCAGAAGAATGGTTTATGAGTCCTTATCGACTGCAATGATGGATCCTCTCTGGGCTGAAATTGCTTCTTTTGGGTGTTTACTTTCCTGAGCTGCGTACTACTTTCAGTGTGAACAGGTCCACCTGAGAAAGCCCCCCCCTCACCAGCTCCCTTTCTTACCAGCAGAGATCCATCTGCAAGGGACAAAGGGGAGGATATTTGTCTTATCCTAAGGTGGACAGGTGGAATTTTGCCCTGGACACATCCATCCCTTGCCATGGATTGAGCAGTAATCCTGGGAGAAAGATTGAAGCCAATATTCTCATTGTTCATGGAAGTGAATCCTTATCCTGAAAATGCAATAAAAAAGCAAAATCTAAAGGAGACCGACCTCTGATGTCCACTCCCAGCATGTCTTCTGTCTGAGATGGTACTAGATCTGGCTGGGGTGGAGTTAACTTTCTTCATTGCATATGGTGCTGTGTCTTGCATTTGTGGCTAAAACAGTGTTGATAACAAATGAATGTTTTGGCTATTGCTGAACAGTGCTTGTACAGCATCAAGGCTTTCTCTCTCCCCCAGCTCCCCACAGTGAGTATGCTGGTGGTGGACAAGAGGTTGGGAGGGGACATAGCCAAGACAGCTGACCCAAATTGACCAAAGGGATATTCCAAACCATATGATGTTGTCCTCAGCAATAATAGCTCAGAGAAATGAGGAGGAAAGAGGGATGTTCGCAGTTATGGCATTTGTCTTCCCAAGCAGCTGTTATGCATGGTGAGGCCCTGCCACCCAGGAAGGGGCTGGACATCTGCCAGCCAATGAATAGTAGTGTATGAATTCTTCTTTTTGCTTTGTTTACATGCACAGCTTTTGCTTTCCCTATTTAACTGTCATTATCTCAGTTCATGAGTCTTCTCAACTTCCTTCTGTTTTCATCTTGGCCCACAGGAGAAGAGATTAAGTGAGAAGCCTGATGGGTGTTTGGCTGTTGGCTGGGCTCAAGCTATCCATGCTGTTTAATGGAAGCCCTGTTGGAGCTCAGGTGCCACATCCACTGGCATGGTCTGGGGCTTGCCTCAGAGGGAGTCAGCAGGGTATATCCAGAAGAGGACTGGGTACCTAGGTTACAAACAGCTAGTTGGGGATGTTGGCTTACATTGTGAATGTATCCTAAGAGGTCACACATAGTGGAAAGCATGAAATACACCTGGGCTACACAGGATGCAGAGCAATGTTTTGGAAATCCTAATGCGAGAAGTTAAGTGATAGGTGCTGCATCTCTGTTTAGGTGAAAGTTGTTTATCTGCCCTTTGGGTTTCTCAGTCATGGAGTCATACTCCTATATTAAACTAGGCCTCTGAGAGAATCTCCACTATTCCTTTTGATTCCCTCTGATTTTCCAGCTCAGCTGGGAGACTGAAGATTTGTTTACCTATACTTCGTCTGTTGTAGGGCTTGAGCATCCTAGAATGGGTGGCTAGTAGGCTCCTGGTGCCACTGTGGATTCAGCACATAAGAACTGTTTGGTAAACTTGTGGCAGCCAGGAAAACATTCTCCCTGGGGTAGTGCCAGGGCAGTGAGACACATCGGAAGCTAAGAAATCTGTTAGCTGTTGCAAAGACAGGAACCTGTCTTTAAGTAAGTGGTCTAACTGCAAGGCTTTTGTCTCCAAATAATGATTCTTAGCAACTTCCATCTTCCATCCTCCTTCCTGAACCCTTCCCAGCTCTTGAAGTAAAAGTGTCTTGTCTATCTTGGTGAAACTCCCCTTCCTTATTCTCATTGTCCAGTTGCACTATAACATGATAAAGTTCATGGACAAGATCATTGGATACCTGGAGACAGAGGAGCATAAAGATCATGGGCTGCTTTTTGCCTTACACACCTCATTTTGTTATAACATCCCACTAAGCAAAGAAGTGATCATCAAGGCTGAAAAACTCTTCCAGGACATCGGCCCATTTCAAGGCAAATTCAAGCATCTGAGAGGAAAGAGGTAATTAGAAGTGTCATCCTACTTTCTTGAGTTACAGATCCTTCTGTAGTCATTCAGTTCATTGGGACATTTTCTCTATGGAGCAATTATGTGAAGATAGAGGTAGAATGTGGTTTTTCCCCTTCACTTCAATGCTTCCTAGCTGTATTTCTGCCACTGGCTGCCACAACCTGTGTAGCCTGTTCCCTCTGCCAGGTCTCCGATGGAAGGAGAGTCACAGGTCCTATTTTTGTCAGGGATTGGTTTGAGATTCAGACCCTTACATTTATGCACAACTGTAGGTATCTGGGCTTGTTAAAATCTTTGGAGATCCAAGACTCAGCTGGGCATCAATGTCATTTTAGATGCCATGTGCTGTCTCACCAAGCCTTCTGCTGACAATTTGAAACGATTAATATCTCCCAGAAGTTCTGGTTCATATCTGAAAACCCTGCAGGTCTGTCTTGGATGTCCCAGACATCTCAAAGAGAATTAGACACTTTTGCGTAGAGAGCTGAATTGAGCCCTACAAAAATAGATATATCAGGTCACAAAATCAGATTATTGTATCCTGTCATGCTGCTTTGATATAACCTATAGCATTTGAGTTATTTTTCTTTTGATTTTCCTTTGGTACATAAAACTTACACAAGAAGACAAATTTGGGGAAGCTGAGGTGGTATTCATTTGTTGTACACGAATGTCTGCTGATAAGGTCTCCAGAACCAAGTTCTCGCTTTCTCTCACACACCTTCATGCATCTACATGTTGACAAGATGAATGCCATTAGGTTGAGGGGAAAGCACACAGCTCCCACTGCCATCCTAGGAGGTGGTTATGGAAGCTCTGACCACTGATGGAGATTTTTGGTGGTTCTCTTTCTTTTCAGCAATTACGTTTCAGCTGTGAAGGAAATGTGCTTAAGTAATAAAGGCAACACCTTGTGGATTTGGCTGATTCCATTGCTGTATGCAATCACAGAGAAGATGGAGGACCCCTTTTTTCCGCAAACCATTCCCTTACAACACTTGTTGCAGCTGAGAAATGAAGAAGAACAGCAGAGGTAGGTTTGAAAGGGAGAGAGCACCAAGGCTGGGTCAGGGAAATAAGCTATACTACGTTAGAATAATTTTTCATTGCTTTTGCTTGTGAACTTCCAACCACTAGAAACTTCGTGTTTCTTCCCTGGGATGCAAGCCATTGCCTTTCTCATACATCCCACTCCTGCCCTGGGCTCTAACTAGGAGAACAGGAGGGTGTTTGAAGGCAAATTGGAAGAAGGGGAAGACTGAGCTGAGGACTCTGCAGTCTCATTCAGACAGCCTGTTGGGAGTGGCCTTAGGGAGAGAACTCATTAGGGCATTGTTTCATGGGGAGAAAGGTGGACTCACTCCAAAATATCCTGTCTGCAGGAAAACTGGACAGGGAGCCTCAAAAAAAAAATCTTACTGTGTAAATTCACTAATTATAAAATCCCATTCAGTGTCCAACCACCTCTTCTTTAAGTCCAGTGCCACATTTTCCAGGCACAGGAGCACATACAATGGCATAAAGTGCCTCCTGATGCTCCAAAATGCATCTGCTGTTGATGGTCCATTTTCATAGGAAAGTCCTGGCGATGATAGAGATTCACAAGTCATTCATTGAAAGCTGCTCTCCACTGGCAAAGACTGTCTTGGAGATGTTGACACTGAAGAATTTGACCAAAGACTCCCTGCTCCAAATCAAACTTCCACCTCAGCTCCTCCTGGATACCGTGTATCAACGCATCGTTGAAGTCATCTGTAAACCATCCCAAGTGCATGTAAGGCAATCAAACAATACACACAGTAATAGATCTATTTCTTGTTCGTGTTTCTTTCCTAGATTATGGAAAGTTGTGCAATCTTGTACAGGTCAGCCAAAAAGTCTCCCTGGCTCCAGAAGAAATTTTCAACAAATCCAAAGGGGCTGAATCATAGGAACCTGGAGTGAGAGCTCAATACCCATGTTCTGAGAGAAGTGGCAGAAGAGGAAGGGCAAGGGGATCTCATTGTTTTTTGGCCTGCTTGGAAAATTACTAGCAAATGCTCTATCGAGTGAATTTTAATCAGAATCTTTAAGCAATTTTTACATCTAAAAGCAGTACCCAAAATGAACACTGTAGGGATCAAGCAATTGGAACTTTGTTTAAAGCTGGAAAGGATAAAAGAAGGAAGTTAAAGTTCTAACTTGCATTTTCAGGGGAGTGATTACTTTTAACCAAAATTGGACTTGTTTGTGGGAACCTATTTTCTGCCATTCTCACTTACCTTTTAAATAGACTGCTGTAAAATCCTCTGAGACCTCAGAGAGGAATTCCACTTAAAATCTACTTCTTGGTGCTTATTAGGGTTTACCCACAACACACACTGATTTGTACTCGAAAAAATCTGAGCGAAGCCCTCCCACACCTTCCTCTGAACTCCAAAGATCTTGGAGACAGCTGGCTTCTGTGGGATTTGAAGTGATGGTTTTAATAGGAGCTAGGACTGCCTTTCCATCTGGAAGCACGGAGGTTTTTTTTTAATCAAACATTGGCAGAAAAAAATTCTCTGAAGGTTTCACACTTACCAGTTTTCATAGGAGAATGCCTCAGTGCTAAGAATAGATGTGTTTTCACCGTTGTTTTCAGTGTATGTTTTTACTTTCTATTCAGGAAAAGGATTTGAATGGAGTTTTGACCAACATTGCTGAAAGGATGGCAGTCTGGTTCAAGGACTTGTAAGTGCTAACCTTTTGAGAGAAGAAATACTATGACAGCTCTGTGGAGGAGGTGGGAAGGAATGGCTAAACTTGTGGTTGAGCAGAACCAGGGAGTTTGTAGTAATTTTCATTGTTAGTTGTTTGTCATAACCTTTTAAACCCCTCTGGGGCTGAGGAGTATCATATGGAAAGGAGGTCCACAGGGGAATCTGTCCTGTCAGACAGTCTACCTCCATCTCATGTTGTGGGATTCAGCTCTGAATTCAGACACATAAGTGGCTCTGGTTGGCTGAGATTGCATAGCATTGTCCACCAAATGATGGACACTTAAGCTCAAGGTTGTGTTGACTGTTTTTAAAATGCTATTGTTAGAATTAGCCCAGGAGGAGTACAGCGCTTTTCTGTGTCTACAGGTGCCTGCCAGGGGATACGGAGCATCTGACGAAGCCCACAAATAAGGAGGATGCCTTGCCGTGTCTGAATTCAACATATGCATTGCTTTCATTTTCCTTAAAGCATTGGCATGCAATGCCATTTAGCTTGATAATGTCACTGCTACAGATATTTGACATGTTTGCTGCAAAATCAGATGTGTTGCAAGCACATCAGGTAAAAACAATACCCATAGCTTTCATGAAGACATATACCCATGACTTTTTAGCTGAGAAAGGCCAGGAGTTCAGGTTTGCTTCATTCAAACGTGGCCAACTATAGGAGTGACAACAGAGCATGTGGCTACCTTTCTCAGTTTCTTATTCTAACCTTGTCAGAATTTGTGCTGGGGCAGATGAGGAGGGTTTGCATGGACAGAGAGGTGCAAACAAAGCTGGTAGCATCTCAGAGTGTGCCAGCTTATTTCTTTTCTTGGAGGCCCTTGATAGTTGTGGGAAGGACTTTGTTTTCACTCTGTACACAGCAGTTAAGGACCAAAAGCCAGAGGGAAAATCTGGCTGTCCTTGCCAATTGTCTCCTTTTTTTATTTCCCAAGGAATTTCAGCAATTTATCTCAGAAAGGTTCAATGAGTTTGCAGGTAACTTCAAGGAGTGGCTGGAAAAATCCTTGCCCAGGCCACCCATGGAAAATAGACAGTTCCTGGAAAACGTCGATGTGAGTAGCAAGAACCCACACAAGGGATAACCACCCACCCTGGAAGGTCTGTCTATACCCTGAGGCCCAGTTGACCAGGTTTGCTTTTCTGCCACAGGTGTGGCACAGGCTGTTCTTGTTTGAGATCCTCTGTGTGGAATGGACCCAGAAATGGCAAAGCCTGATATACAGCATGGTTGAAAGGTGGCTGGAGAAAGTAAGTTATGGTTACTTAACTCCAAGCAGGGGGGTGATGCTCAGACTTCTCCTGACCCCAGGATGCTCTGTTTTGTTCCAGTCAGTGTTTGGATAATGGGAGCTGAAGCAGCCAGCTCCCTGCTGATGTGGAGGGGCATACCTCCCCCCCACTGTGAGAACCCAATGATGTTTGGCAAGGCCCCAGAAAGCAACTGCAGCTTAAGCATTTCCTTCCTGCAGGTAGATGGCAGAAAACTTCTGGACTTCTACTTGGAATTCATGAAGAACGACAAGTGTTGGAATACAGCTCTGGAGATCTGCTTTACAGATTGTGTCATTCAAAGGATTAAACACTTTGAGAAAAGTGAGGTACAGAGTTTCTGTCTAAATGCCACCATCCCTTCTTGCACAGCTGGGAGTTTCTACCTCCTGCCACACCGAACTGATCCACTTTGCTAGCTGTATTTATTTGGCCTGTGGTGGGTTAATGGAATGAGAGAGGAATTTTCTATAAAGGTACAGGTTCTGCAAAGTCTATTTACAACTAAGAGGAGAAATTTCTTGTCCTTACAGGAGTCCATGTTAGGAAAAATGGTTTCTAAAGTCCTCAAGACAGACAGGTCAACCGCCGGGAAAGTGCTTTCTGCTGTTGTTGAGAAAATATACTCAGAGAAGATAAGCGCATTGGAAAAAGTAGACAGATTTGTTGACAGCACGGGCCCAGTTCTTGTAGAGGTGCTCAGCTCTTCTGTGGTCTATGATCTCCTCTCCACTGTCAGTGAGTTTCCTATGGAGTTGCTTTTTTAAAATTCTTGTTTTGGAAGTGAGCTTTGATGGGTTCTGAAAGCCAAGCAACATCTGATGCACATATCACTAAAATCCCACACCAAGCAAAAGTTCAGCCATGGAGCTGGGTGAAGTTTGCAATCAAGTCCTTTCTTTTGCTAGAAGGGAATATGAGGTTTCACCAGCTCTGTTCAAACATCTGCCAAGTTTGTTGCCAACACAAAATGTGAGAGACAAAATATTCACATATCCTGGAAAAATTATGTTTCATTTCAGAAACTAAGAAGCATCTCAATTTCTTTTTCCAGTTGAAATGGTATTCTGTCACACGTTCATGGGAAGTGTTTCATTTTTTAAATGAAGGATATTTAAAAAAAAAACTCTCTGAAAATGAAAAAAAAAAAAAACAGAAATGCTAATTGTGAAGCACCCCAGAGGTTTGTCTCCTGCGTGAAGGAGGATTATAACCAAAGCTAGGCCAGGGTCCTCTAAAGATATGTTTTGTTTTTCATGTACCTGAAATAATTGAAAAATATTATTTTACGTTGACTGGGAACAAAGCAACATTTTTCCCATATGCTGGTGTTGGCCACTTAATTGGAAAACAACCAAATCTGTGCAGTCCACAACGGTGGCTGTAACAGATCCCCTTGCTATTCATGGCTTGCAGGCAGGGTGCTGCGAAGCTGTTAACTCTTCCTGAGGATGTATGTTAAAAAGAAATCCAGTGAGGAAACCACTTCTTTTGAAAGCACTGCTCTATCACTAGATTTCATCTATTTTACAGAAAAATCAGAGCACAAGTTTCAAAATCAGAGCAGTGAAAAAGCAAAAATCCTGCTTTCCCAGTTGTCCAATTTCTTCTGCTTTTTGAGGCATCAAGTTTTCTCAGGAGACATCCCCTGCAACATACTGTCCATCATCTTGCAGCATCAAGAGCTATTTCAGAATATACTGTGCATCTGCGGTAAGCTCACAGTTTCCAAATTTATTTCCCAAAACAGTAGTTGCATGTGGTGTGTTTTCCTATGCAATGGGGCAAATAGAAAATATATCTATTGAAAAGATACTTAAAATACAAAGAAAACAAAAAATTCTCTGCAAGAGAACAAACACAAAGGCAAAAAATATAAAAGTTGAATACAGGCAATATTTTTAACTCTCTGAAGGACAGAAAACAATACTCTTCTTCTGTACAATGGATAGCAATTAAAATATCACAATGTTCTTATGATTTATTTGTAGAATTGTATTTGTGTTGTTAGAATCATAGAATCATAAAATGGTTTGGGTTGGAAGGGACCTTTAAAGGTCATCTAATCCAACCCCCCTACCACGAGCAGGGACATCTTCAACTAGTTCAGATTGCTCAGAGCCCCATCCAACCTGACCTTGAATGTTTCCAGGGATGGGGCATCTACCACCTCTCTGGGCAACCTGTGCCAGTGTTTCACCACCCACACTGTAAAAAATTTCTTCCTTTATATCTAGTCTAAATCTACCTTCTTTTAGTTTAAAACCATTCCCCCTTGTCCTGTCACAATAGGCCCTGCTAAAAAGTTCATCCTCATCTTTCTTATAACCCCCTTTAAGTACTGAAAGGCTGCAATAAGGTCTCCCCGAAGCCTCTTCTCCAGGCTGAACAACCCCAACTCTCTCAGCCTTTATTCATAGGAGAGGCGTTCCATCCCCCTGATCATTTTTGTGGCCCTCCTCTGGACCCGCTCCAACAGCTCCATGTCTTTCCTGTGCTGAGGGCTCCAGAGCTGGACGCAGGACTCCAGGTGGGGTCTCACCAGAGCAGAGTAGAGGGGCAGAATCACCTCCCTCGACCTGCTGGCCACGCTTCTTTTGATGCAGCCCAAGATATGGTTGGCCTTCTGGGCTGTGAGCGCACATTGCTGGCTTATGCCCAGCTTTTCATCCACCAGTACCCCCAAGTCCTTCTCCACAGGGCTGCTCTCAATCCCTTCATCCCCCAGCCTGTTTTGATCCCAAGGGTTGCCCTGACCCAGGTGCAGGACCTTGCACTTGGCCTTGTTGAACCTCATGAGGTTCACATGGGCCCACTTCTCGAGCTTTTCCAGGTCTCTCTGGATGGCATCCTGTCCCTCAGGCGTGTCGACCGCACCACTCAGCTTAGCTTAGTTTAGTGTTTTTAGTTTTTGTTTTCCTGTTGCTATTTATGCTGGTTACAGAATAACCTTCAAGGTCACAGGTCAGTTTCAAAATCCACCTAAATTTTACAAAAACCTGGAAGAAATTTCTTTCAAATTCTTCTGGAATAATAAACTTCATCCATGTGTCTCAGAGTGTTTTAGACTTTGGCAGTGATGACATCAGAACAGCTCTGGGTTGATACTACTGATCAAGTGACACAGCCTTTGTGCAAATTCAAGCATGTGTTTTTTAATGGCAGTAGTTATGTTTCCAGTAGCTCTTCTCTCTCTCCAAGTGATTTTCTCAAAAATCCTTTATATCTGGGTTCTGGGCATGGGTTTTTTGCTTGTTTCTTTCCCCAGATTCCTCTGTCTCCAGCTGTATAGCAACAGTGCTGAAAGTCAGAAGGGAGGAATATGAGCAATTGGAAGAGCAGAAGAAGCAGAGATGCTCATTTCTGCGTCTATGCAGCAGCATAGAGGATGTGATAAGAGGTACCATCCCATTCTATTTGAGAGGATGGCATTGCTATGTGGTTCTTGAATGGGGAGCTGCCTCCTAAAATAAAGAGCTGGTAGCAAATCCTCCAGAAAATGGTGATGCATGACTGTCTAGTGGCAAGCAGTAGCTGGGAGGAGAGAGTAAATGGGGAGCTCTTTAAGGAAAAAAGGAATGGGGGATGTCTGGTAGGGGTTTATATATGGAAGGAATTCAGAATAGTGGGAAAATCTGTCTCATGGGGGAAGATTAAATGGTGCCAGGTATTTCATTTTTCTAAGAGACATATAAGGTTGGATTACGTGTTTTGACAAATGTTTGTAGGAGGAAAGTGCATTTCAGACAGGACAAAAAATTTCAGACGAGATCTGGGATCTGAAAAGAGAAGGACAGAGCTAGCAGAAGGGAGCAGAAATGTATATTGGTTGGGAAGGCTCACCCAGTGAGCTCTTCCTGCTGGACAGTGGAACGTACACATCCCAGCATTGAAGTTCTTCGATTGGGTGCAAGAATCAACGGAAGTGATTCTCCAGCTGGGGTGGGCCAAATGGTGGGGTAAGTGCCCTCAACCTTTACTTCAGGGCCAAGTAGTTTTCTAACAGTACAGACACTACCAGAGTTTCAAGGCCATGGTTTGAAGGTCCCCTCCCTCATCATGAAGCAATTGATTTTGCCCATCATTTGTTTTGGTGTTGATCTCGGATTCAGTTTTTCCCTAAGAACTTTCCCACAAACAAACACACACACACACACACACACCCTCCCTCTTTGGTGTTGCAGTCAGGTTCAGAATATTTCCATGCTTAGAAGGTAAGTGTCTTTCTAGCTGGAGAAATGCACTAAATTTTTTGTTTCCACCTTGTTTAGTAGATAGAAGTGCTGTGGAGAAAAGCATCAGAAAAAGAGCAAGTTTTAAGGATCAGATGTCTGTAAGCCAATTTTCTGTGAATGGCGAGAAGGAAATTCCTAAATTGCACCTCCTGGCTAAATACAGTGACATGATGAAAAAAATTCATATCTTGGAGGAAAGCAATTATTTTCGGAGACTGTGCCAGCAAAAAGCAAAACAAATCAAAGCTACGATCCCTGAAGAGAAAATTCTCTTGATAGAAGACGTGCAAGAAAACATTTATAAGCCAGCCATTGCTGACTTTCAGAGTACCTATCTGGCCCTCAAAGACTTTTCCATCACCCTTGGGACTGTGCAGAGCCATTTTGAGAAGCAGTTAGCAAATGAGAGTCAACTCACAAAGGAGTTTAAAATTATGGAGATGAGCGAAGGGAAAGGGAATGAAAAAGCTGCCTGGGTAGATGCTGCAGTGGAGAAGATTAAAAACTACATGACCCTGTCTACAGTGGTGAACACTGCCAAGATAATTGATGAACTGCGGAAGACACTTGAGCTTAATGGAAATTTTCAGATTCTCAATGACCTAACAAAACATGTATGTAGGACACACATGGATATCTGGCTTATACTGAGTGCTCTTGTGGTTTCTGTGTTGGCAGATGTGAATGGGCAACCTCTGCTTTTGTATGTCTTGTAACTAAATCATACTGGACACAGTGGATGAAATTCTTCTTCTGGAATATAAATTTCACTGTTGTAGCAGTCTCTCTTTTAGCCTGATGCCTTTATACTGAAGTAAGTGGAGTCAGGAACGTGATTCAGCTCACCCTTAACAGAATCCTGGTTGTCCCAAATGAGCTCCCAGTGCCATTATAGATGCTCATGGGCATCTGAGGCAACTGTGTGAGGCCAATGGATGCAGGCATCAGCATGTGTCAACAACCAAATTCTGCACCAAGTGATTTGGAATAGACGGGGGAGTATTATCTTCCCCAACCTCCATGGGAAGTTTCTGGCAGAACCAGAACTCCAGGAGTTAAATAACAGATCCCAACCTAATATTCTCTACAAACTCCAGCAATTCTTCATTTGGCTTCCACATGTTCTTTTTTGCAGATCTCCAAGCCTGGTTGCTCCAATACTGTAAAAGCGAAAATGTTATATTGTCATAACCTTTCTATTATGGTAGGAATGATGGGACACTGCATGGGTAGCTCCCAGGTAGCAGCTGGATGTTCTGTAACTTTTCGTACTCTGGATAGCTTTCCATGTTTTGGACAGGTTTCCCCAGAAATTTAAAATTGGAGCAGACCTTGTAAATTTTGTGAAAAGGTCCTTTTAGTGATCAGGACTTCAATGCAGATGTCAGAGAAGTTTTATATCATGACTCTGTGCCTCTGCTGCAGGCACTTGTACTGAAATAACCAGACTGTGTTTATGAAATGGATTGGATGAGAGGAATAGAAGTCTCTGGGGAGCTGGCCCTTTGAAAAGACCCTGAGTGGCTGATGAAACTGATGTGCGGGGCAGAGGCAGAGCTTACCTTCCTTCTTCTCTTACCAAGTGACATTCATCAGTATGTCTTGGGGTTTTTTTTCAGGAAGAGGCGGAATTCAGGAATAAGAGACTTGATTATATGACCCAGGACTTAATGAAGGTGAAAAATAGTTTGAGCAACCTTCCAGAAGAGACGCTGGACTTTTTGAGGGAACTTCTTGAATGCACAAGGAAAGGCTTTGTCTCCTGGATCAAAACCATAATAAAAGGTGAGTTGTACTGGCGTGTAACAGAGTCATCAGATAAGAGAGGCAATAGAAAGGGATCAGTTAGTCCCTACTTGTCACAACAGCCAGAGACATTGTATGAATCAACTATGTGAACTCCTCAGCTATGAGTCAAGCATGAAACTCCTCAACAATGTGTTTCATTTTTGGATTTTTTATTTGTTCTTTTTTTTCCAGACAAAACGGAAATCCCTGTATTTGTGGAGCTGGCATTAATTTCTGCAGGTGAAAATGATATAGATATTGACAAAGTGCGATTCTTCCGTGATGCCATAGCTGCTTCAGCACCCATTATATTTGACCTGAGACCCACATCTGGATTTGAACAGTTCTCTGCAGCTCTGTCATTCATCAGCGAAGCTACTGCAAAAGACAATAATCTGCCCAAGAAGTTGGTGAGTCTACAAATCCCCTGTTCGAAAATTACTTGGACTTGTACTAGAAAATGAATTGTCAAAGTTTGGTGCCATGCCCTAGGGGAGTCAAGACATCCAAGTGAGTGCAGCAGATATGACGTAAGACCTATGAGAAATCTGTGCTGTCTTGGACTGAAGTCCAGTTAAAAGACCTCACATTCCTATGTGAAGGCAAATGGAGGAGACCCATTAGGTGTCACATGTAGAAGAAAGTGAATCCAATGCTCTGTGGTTTAGGAAAGTCTAGTCTAGCACTGTCTTGCATAATCCTCTCCAGAAATTATAACATCCTACTCAGGGTACCATTTAGCTGACACCTTTCCTCCAAATTGCCAAAGACTGGCAGAGCACAGCAGCTTCACAAAATACTTATTCACTGGCTTTGGCTTTCAGAAAGCTGGTAAGATAGATGCAGATTTGAGTGCAACAGCTGTGCTTTGTCTCTTCAGGCGCAGCAGGCACAAGAAACCCCACTCTTACCAAAATCGTCCTTACAGAGCTGCCAGCTGGTTACTAGGTTTCATTCTGTTGTGTTGGGTTTTTTCTTTAACAGAAAGTTTCTTGTGATAACAAAGAGTGGTTGCAGATGGTTCATGAATTTCATGGCTCCATCAAGAGTTCCTCAATTTCTCAAGCCAGAGACATCAACAGCAGAGGGATTTTTATCATCTCAGCACCTCAAAAATTCAAGGTAACGGTTCTCCACACTTTGAAGAGTGTTTTCCAGGGGGTTGTTTCTGCCCAAAGAAATAAACATTCTTGAAATCCATTTCCAGGGGGTATGTCAGATAGCCAAAATACCTCTAGTCAGGTTTGAAAGAAGCACAATCTCACATCACATTTTCCATTAAGCCTTGGTTGTTTTCAAGGCAAAACAGGCTTTTTTTTTGTCCCCTGAGAGGCAAGGAAGCAATATTTTAATACAAAAAAGAAAGCACCTGATCACTGAGAAAGTAAAAAAAGGAAAGGGAAAGATTTAAAATGAAAACTGCCACTCCATTGTTCAAGGAGAGTGGTGCTTGCTGCATGCCCTGAAAGAGTGAGCCCTGCACAACAGAAGAGGGAAGGAATGATCCACATCTTAAGACATGGGAAAACTTGATGTTTGGCTGTGATATGCAGGGTTGTACTACTACTATTCTTAAAGGCCCTTGGCACAAGGATGGGGAATTACACAAGGAAGAGGCAAAGCAGGGCTGATCCTCTTACCTGTTTTCCAGGCTGCCCTTGAGGACTGTGTTTCAGTGCTACTGCTGAAGGACACCACAGAGGAAGCATCTCAGACAGATCAGAAGGCTAAAGAATACAGCCTAGCTCAGCTCACAGAGCTCCAGAACAAGCTTATGTTGATCACCACAAAAGCTGAGCAAAGCAGAGAGGAAGTAAACCGCTTCCTGGAGGTAAGCCACAGTGCAACACCAATATGTGCTTGGAAAACAGTGTCCATAAGACTTGGGGTTTTTTGCTAGAATTCTTTCATGGAGACTCATCCTTGACCTTCAGCTCTGACTCTTCAGGAACAGAAGTAGCAGACTCGCAGATCTCACATGTAAGGCAAATTATAATACAGCCATTCCCTTGCAAGGTGATGGTGGAGTGTGCAGAAGTCCGACTCTCTGAGGTCTTGGCCTCACCTGCATGTTAATGATGTGGATATCTCCACCCAAGCAAGCCATCTAAGCTCCTGCTGCAATGAATGAAGAGAAACAGGAAGCTCCAGGGGTGTAATGGAGGTCACCCCAATGTGGGCATCCACCGCAAGCCAGATGCTTCACATACAAAAAATTCCTTTTCCTTATTTCCTATACAAGTTGTTTATTCAGAAGGTGTTTGAAGTGAGGTGTTCTCTTACATACCTGAGGAATCACCTCAACTGCTTGCTGTCTGATCAATTGTAGGCAGTGCAGTGCTTCAGTTAGAGATGAAGAAAACTCCCAAGGGCCAAATATCTCAAAGGTGGTGATTCTGAGGGTGGGATACAGCTCATCATAATTTTTAGGGGTGGAATTTGCTTGCTACCTGAGACAATGGAGTTGTCCTTCCTTCATGGACCTCCTTCCCCCAGTAGACGTGCTAGTTACCATGGAACCAGTATTTCTGAAGAGCAGTAGAAGTCTTCCAGGAAAACATGGACTTCTATAGCATGTTCTTGGCCAAGGAATGTATCCTGATAAGAAGCTGTACATAAAAATTGAGCCAAATCCTTTTTTTTTTTTTAACAGGTTTTAATAGATCTTTGGAAGAAAATGTAACGTGAGAAGTATTCAGCAGTTGTTGAAAACACATGATAATTCATTTCCCTATTTTGTCTGTGGCATGTTACAGATCCTGGAAAAAGTTCAAATGGTTGGAAAGTTGTACCTGCAGCTTCTCAGCGTTGGCAATATCCTCTTCATAGACTGGAAGGCTGACATCTACTGCAATCCCCAACACAGAGTAAAAGTTTACACAGAATTTGGAATTGCTGGCATCCTTGTTCAGAGCACCAGACCTGTCCTGGAGGAGCTGGACGGCCTTTGCAAAGCAATGGATCACTGCCTAGTACAGTGGAAGAAATATCTGGAGACTCAAAGGGACACCTACTATCACCTCAACCTGTTCACTGCACACCAGCTCTTCTATTTATGTAGCCAACTGGCCAAAACCCACAATAATGTAATAGAGCCACAGATTCTTAATATGCTTTCTGTCATAAAGCATGACATTAAAGCAGAAGACATTAGAAAAGCCCTGGAGCAAGCCCTCATGACTCCACTCGACTCTGTCAACACATCAGCAGGAGACAAGGAGTCTGTTACGTGGCATGACTATGTCATTCGTTTTCCCCAGCTCATCAAAAGCCTGGCTGAATCTGGCTACGATACATCAGTGGCAAAGGCAGCCCTGCAGAGCTGCCTTCCAAACTCCGACATTACAGAGCAGAAGCTCATGAATTTTGCCTTCGAACGAGGCGATGACAAGGAAGAGGTTGAAAATCTGAGCAAATTATATGATGAGCAGCGAGAAGCCTTTCTGCAGAAGTCAAGGAAGTTTAAAAACAAAAACAGAGATGTTGACCAGGCAACTTTTAGCACCCTTGCAGAGGATGAACTGGCCACGTCCTTTGAGAGTTTGCCATCCATCTGCGACAAGGTGAATCTGCTCTGGGATGCTTACTGTAAGAAATTCACTGGCCTTGTGTCAGACAAATACATCAGCCTGGATGTCTTCGGTGAAACACTGAAGCAACTAGCAGCTCTTGAAACTACATGTATCAAAAGAAGTTTACCAGTAGGCCTTGAAGCCAGGAAACCTTCTTTCATCATGTGTAAAGAAGAGGAAATGTTACTCTACATGCTCTCTGTTTACGGACACACCAAGACAGCACCTCTCCCAACTTATGATGAGGTCCTGGTGTGCACACCTGACACAGAGGAGGAAGAAGTGGAGCTGATTGTTAGGAGAGCTCTTTCATCCGATTCTCAAAACCAGAAAATCTACTGCTTGCTGGGTGCTGAGAAATTAGTGTACAAAGTTTCCAAACAACTGGAGTCCCACTTCTTCCGCTTGCTGCAATCTTCTACAGTCCCTGACTACAGGTTCATTATCTTTTGCAATGCCAAAGCTCACAATTCTTATGTTATCACAGCCTTCGACACCTACAAAGTTACTATCCCATGCTACTCTCAGAGAGAAATCCAGGCATACCTGAGCACACATCTCAAAGTGCCTTGTGGGACAGCCCCTGTTGCTCAGGCCTTCGAAGAGCCCTATCAGCAGAATGTGAAGTTAGGAATGGGTAGGTGTTAGTAGTCCTACTGTGAGTCATGTCTCAAACCAGGAGGCCTTGAGAGGAACGTGGCATGCAACGGAGAGCCCTCCACTCTCCTCACATGTGTTTAGCTTTGGGTAGTGAATTTCAAGAGGGATTTTAGGCCACCTCGAAAGAGTCCAAAGGGGAATGACAACGCAGTCTAGAAAACATGAGCTTCGAGGGAGCTATAGTTGTCCAATCTAAAGAGAAACAAATAATGGTGTGAGACTCTGGGAAAGAGCAAGAAACAAGACTCTCTCTATAGGATAAGCTAGATCATAGAGATGGGAATCAGTTGCCTAAATAAGCCCAGATGTCCTCTGAAAGACCATAGGCTAGCCTAACTGGTCTCCACCTGCCATTCCATAATGAAACAAATGTTCTGTAAGGCCCTTTGCAAGCCTCAGCAGGATGTCTCATGCTTCCTACCGTTTCTGAAACCTTTCAAGACATGTCTCTTTAGACAGTAAGGTTTTCTGACATTTTGTAGGGCACATCTGAGGCAAGTTGATCAGGATCCAGGCCTTCTGACTATGTCTGTATTGGTAACCTCAACGGGGCTGGAGTAGGGGCATGAGTTCTGTCTTGCAATGGGCCATACTGCTAAAACTGTGAGCACAGACTTGGAGGATGTCCCTCATGTGACTGGCATCTGGTCCCAGGTATTGTTCTAAAGAGGCTGTTGAGAGATGGAGTTCAGATGTCTGGAGAAAGACTATCCCATGCATGTGAAAGGGCATACTGACTCTGAGGGTGAACTTTGGCCATCTCTTCTGTTCCTTAGGGAAGTCTCTCTTCGTGGACAATACTCTCCAAAAGATCCGTGCCCAGATGGGTGATTTACCAGTGGTTCACAAAACGATTAGGCTGATGGAGTCAGAGATTGATTTCCAGTTCCTTCTGGAGGAGCTACTCTCTGTTGAGGAATTCCCGACTGAAACTCAGCCCACCGTCTTCCATATTGATGTGTCACCAGCGGTGAGAGTCTTTGTCTTGGTGGTTGAACATAGAATGTCCAAGACCTCATAGGCTTTTTAGAGGCGGGTATTTGCATAGCGTCTTGTGCTGGCTTATTCTCATCTACAGTAGCAGCAGCAGGTGCTTAAAAGTTAAAGTGAACAGCAAGAGTTCTAGGTACAGTTTGGAAGCTCAGGTGCCTGCATTTGCTTTGTTCCATGCCCACAGGTGGGGAAGCTGTGTGAAATGGGTCCCATTTCATAAAAGCAGTCTTTCCTCCTACAGTGGTATCAATCAGAGTGTAGGGCACTGGAGGGTGGCAAAATCTAAACCATGTGATCAGACATAGAAGCCCCCATACACAGGGACAAGAAAGGGTGAATCCTCCATCTCACATCCAGTCTGGTACCTCTCTGGAAGGGGCTTTATTTAAACAAAAGGTAGTGGGCTTAGGGCAGAGGGCGAATCCAGACAACCTAGTCCTACCTCAGAAGGCTGCAGAGCACCAAGCATCTGATCATATTAACAGTTACAGCTGTCTCAGTGTGTGCTAGAATAGGAATCCTGCACAAGAATGGGAGCAAAGCTGTAGCCTGGCTGCAGGTACTACTACCTGCCATAGTTAGTGGAGTAAGTGTGTTTTGACAGACATTTCTTTCACAAATTTTCAAATGTTTCTTCCCTGTCAGGTGTCAACAGGTCTCTACCGGCTGCTGGTTGAGCTATGCATCCTAAGACACATCCAGAGTCCCAATGGCTTGGTCTGGAAGTGCAAATCCTCTCATCTTTACTTGATTGAGTACCTGGCAAAAGGGAAAGGTGTTAGCAGAACAAGGAAACAAGAGGTATTGCTTTGAGGATGGTGTGCTCAGGTCAGAGGAATAGTAAGGGAGGATGTTAACATAACTAGGTCTGCACCTGCAGTAAGTCTGTTAAAATCCAAAGTCTCTTTTAAAGCTATGCATAATTTAGGGTCTGTTGCTCCAGTGGAGTGATGGCTCATCTACATAGAAACAAGCAGTCCCAGCATGTGTCCACTCTGGAAAGGAAATGTAAAAGGGGCTGTGCAGGGTTTGGGGGTTTTTTTCAGTTCATTCCTGGTGTAGCATAGACATCCCACATGTTCAAAAAATAATAAAAGTCTCCCATGTGAGAAATGAGGGAGGGCACTCTAAAAGAGGAAATTAGGGATGTGACAGACATAACATCCTGAGTGGCCTGGAGAGCATGAAAGGGGAGCAAGCATCCACCATCTCTTCCAACACAAGAACCAGGAGCATCAAACAATGTGAACAAGATCAGCTTAGAACAAATGAAAAAGGGGTGATTCTTCATGGTATGGGTCATAAACCTATGAGGGACCTTGCCAAAAGGGGCTGTGTGTGCTCCCTTTGACATGCTTGCTCTATTCTAGCTTTTCATTGGACATTCACTCAGCACCAGAACCTTACAGGTTATGGGCATGTCGGTACATATCCATCTAAGAGTATGCATGCAGGCTTGGACAAATTTGATCTACATATGTTTTTTCCAGCTTCCTGACCTATTTGTGTGCAGAAAAAAAAAGCTCTTGAACTTTTTCAAATGCAAACTGCAAATGCAGAAAGTTGGGCAACTGTCCTCATTGTAATCTGTGCACTCCTTATTGACTTTTTTTTAGGTGTCCAGTGAAACAGAAGAAAAGTTCCTGGATCTTTTTCCTGCAGTGAAATGTGTATCACCAATGCGGGTACTTGACTTGCTGGAACACCCCAACTCTGGTCATCTTTCTGAAATGAAAGAGGAGCAGTTTGACCAAGACAAGTTAAAGAGTGAAGCTTTCCAGAGGTCTTACCAGTACCTCAGCAGATACAAGAGGGGGGAAGACCTTGACCATTTCCTTTTCATCCCTGAGAGGACTGAAGGGACAGAGAAAGAGTGCCTGAAGCTCTTACTGGAGTTCTGTGGGAGACACAACCCTTCCTGGACTGAGCTTAGCAACTTCACTCGTTTCCTAAACTTCCAGCTAAGCAAGTGTGAGAAATCAGTTTTCTGTAGCCCCGCAGTCGGAGAGGATTTCCAGGGGTTTAAAACATTTGTGGTAAAGTTCATGATCACTATGTCCAAGGACTTTGCCGTGCCGTCTCTTGACATCTCTGATGAAAGTGTGCCAAGTGCAGAAAATGATGACGAGGAAAACAGCATTATGAGACAGTACCAGCTAAGACGAAAATGGGAACAAGAGTCCCACCCCTATATAGTCTTCCATGCAGACAATGACTCCATGGAGTTCTTGGGTTTCCACATCAGCAATAACTTGGATTCTATTGATGCCCATTCTCAAGCTGTTTTGGAAAGGAATGTTATCAAAGGTAAATTATACTGCACTTTGAAAGCCCAGCATGTTCCATTCAATAAGAAGTTTGAATACTTGCCCAGAACAATGCAGCTGGAGGCTCTCTGCAGAGTTTTTGGTGTGAGCTACACCCAAGATCCAGATGAATCATACCAGCTGACACTGGACAACACCATGAAGATGCTTGCCATTCACCTGCGGTTCCAGTGTGGGATCCCTGTAATCATCATGGGTGAAACAGGTTGTGGGAAGACAAAGCTTGTGCAGTTCATGTGCAGCCTGCAAAGGGCAGGCAGGAACATTCAGAACATGGTGGTGGTACGCGTCCATGGTGGCACTACCTCCAAGACCATCCACAAGAAAGTTAGGCAGGCAATTGAGCTGGCACGCTTCAATGAAGAAAGGCACAAAGTGGACACTGTGCTCTTTTTTGATGAAGCCAACACATCAGAAGCTATCTTTGCAATCAAAGAAGTGCTGTGTGATCGCAGTGTAAATGGAGAGAAGATCCTCACTGACCGTTTAAAAGTAGTAACTGCTTGCAACCCTTACAAAAGGCACACCAAGGAAACCATAGAGAAACTTGAAAAAGCTGGCTTGGGGTACCGAGTCCGGAGTGAAGACACACTGGAGAAACTGGGCTACATTCCTTTGCGGCAGCTGGTGTATCGGGTCAAGCCCCTTCCACCTAGCTTACTGCCTCTTGTCTGGGATTTTGGAGAGCTGAATGAAAAGACACAGAGTCTGTACATCAGAGAGATTGTAAAGTCCACCATGAAGAACAAGATCGCCATTGGAAATTTGGACATCTTTACCAGTGTCATTTCAGCCTCCCAGAAGTTCCTCAGGAAGAAGAAAGATGAATGCAGAGTTGCCAGTCTTCGGGATATAGAGCGTTGCATGAGCATTGCGCTCTGGTTTTATAAATTAAGAGACCTGCTATTTCCTCAGATTGATGAGAAGAAGCACCAAAAAGAACAGGAGCCAATCTTAAATGATGCACAAAGGGCATTGGTCCTTTCAGTGGGAGCTTGCTATTATGTGTCTCTGGAGAGCCGCAAAGATTACCTCGAAGAGGTCGCAAAATGCTTTTCTGTCCCTGCATCCCTGCTGCAGCAAGAGATTGAGCTTTGCCAAGAGGTATTTCTTGATAACCTCTCTGTTCCTGAGGCAACAGCCCGCAATGATGCTTTGAGGGAAAACGTCTTCATGATAGTTGTATGCATGGACCTACGAGTTCCACTCTTTCTGGTTGGGAAGCCAGGAAGCTCAAAATCCCTGTCTAAAACTATTGTTGTGCGTGCCATGGGCGGCAGGTGGTCCAATAGCCAGTTGTTCAAAAGATGCAAGGAGATCCATCTGATGTCTTTTCAGTGCAGTCCCCATTCAAAGCCAGAAGGGATCATCTCCACTTTCCGACAATGTGCACAGTTCCAGAAGGGGAAGAATCTGGATGAGTTTGCGTCCGTGGTCCTCCTGGATGAGATCGGCCTTGCAGAAGACTCACCAGAAATGCCACTGAAGACACTGCACCCTATTCTTGACGATGGATGTGTTGATGATGAAAACCCAGAATCTTACCAAAAAGTTGGCTTTGTGGGCATTTCAAACTGGGCCCTAGACCCTGCCAAAATGAACAGGGGTCTTCTTGTATTTCGGACTGATCCTAGCAAAGAAGAGCTAGTTAAAACTGCAAAGGGTATCTGTGCTGCACAGCCTCACCTTGAAAGCATTGAGTATTTGTTCCCTTTGCTGGCAGAATTCTACTGCAAGGTGCTAAAAACACAAAAAATTGAGTTCTTTGGGCTCCGTGATTTCTACAGCTTGATCAAAATGATACTGTCCTACACCCAGGACAAGAAGTGCATGTCTCAAGAGGAGATCATTATAAAAGCCATTCAGAGAAACTTTGGAGGCTGCAGTGATATTCTTCCGAAACTGCATCAGTGAGGTGTATCTTCCCCCTGACTTGCAAACCAGCCACACATTTCATTTGCTGAAGGAAAATATGGGCAAACAGCAGGCAGGACTCAGGTCTCGATACCTTCTGCTTCTGACAACGAACCACGCAGCTTTCCACATCATCCAGATGACACAGCTTATAGGTACTGAGAACTGTGAAATCATATTTGGCTCTGGTTTTCCACAGGACCAAGATTATTCCCAGGTATGCCGGTCTGTCAACAGAGTGAAGATCTGCATGGAGACAGGCAGGCCTGTTGTTCTTTTAAATATACACAACCTTTATGAGAGCCTTTACGATGCACTCAACCAGTGCTTCGTAGAGCTGGGGGGAAATTACTATGTTGACCTGGGTCTTGGCACTCACAAAGTGAAGAGCCGTGTGAAGGACAAGTTCAGACTCATTGTGATAGAGGAGAAGAATGTAGTCTACACCCAGTTCCCCACCCCGCT
>NW_009218034.1:0-23254 GCF_000690835.1 Fulmarus glacialis | reverse complement strand
GACATGAATACTGTTCTGAACTGGCAGCAGCAACAGCTGAAGCAGGAACTGCAGACCTGGGCCAGGCTGTTTGTCTCCATTGACAGCAGCAGATTCTCCAATGTTTGGTCCACAAAGCTCAGCCCCAAGGAACAGGATGTCTTCATCGGTTTCAGCTACGACACATGTGCAGCTGTTGCTTTGGAGAGCACTCAGAGCAGGTCCTGGGGAGACCTTGAGCCCTATGAAGAGCCAGTGCTCTCTATTGCCAAAAGGAAGCTTGTTCAGTGTGCAACCCCTGACTCCATCCTGCGCCTTAAATACTCCCTCCTAGATGATGCTGAGGAGATCCAAGACTTGTACTTCCACAAGCAGAAGCACAACAGCCTTGTTAGTGTTTTGGGAGAGACAGTTAACTGGCAGCCAAGGAAGGAGAGGACTGCTGGGCTCTGCCTGCAGGTACGTGTACTTCACTGTAAAGCAATGAGACTGGTCTTTATTTTCCAGATGAGGGAGGTTGCCACACAACCTCCATTAACCCTCTGGATAAGTTCCATTGTTGAACAGTGATGGGCTTCTATCTGTCCTCTTTATCTTCTGCCCCATCAGTTGTACCACACATGTGCCTGGGCTCTGCTTTTCCTCTTGACCTGGATGTGGTGGATCTGCTAACAGACAGGCAGTGGGTGCCAGCTCCTAACTCTGAAGGCTCTGGAGGTTCAAGGCTAAGATACCCAGGGCATCATTCATTGCCTACAGACAAGTGACAAGCACCGCTGATGATGTTGTGGGGATCCCACCAAGCCTCCAGCAGCACTCTAGATGGTTCTGGCAATTCTGCAGGTCCTGGATCATGCCCACTGCCCCCTGACATCTATTTTCAGGAGTTGTTGTCCATGCCAAAGAAAGCATCCTAATCAGTTCTCCAGTAACCGTCACAGGAGCTCGGGAATTTGTGTTGATAGAAACACCTAAAAGGATAGCAGCTGAATCCCCAAACAGGATCTACAGTACAGGGAGCCCACAGCCTTGGGAGAGAGTCAGCCCAGTAGAGTCACACGTGGGGACTATTGTGCTAGGCCCATAATGTTGCATGGAAAGGCTCTTCCATCCCTCAAGGTTTGAAGTGCTCATGTACATCTCCCAGCAGGATTCCTTTGGAGTCACTGCCTCACAGCATCTCATTCCTAAGGATGCAGTTCAAGTCTAAGTCTCTTCTAGCATGGGGAATCAGGACACATTTCTGAGTCTTGCCTTTAGGAAGCACGTGAAAAGGTCCATAAGGGGATCACTTCAATTTTCCCACCCATTAGGGATGGTAATACAACAACTACACAACATTTCCCTGGAATATATTTCCCTTTCACTGCAGGTTTCTACACATGCAAGACTTCTAAATGAGAGAGATTTAGAAAAGATAAGGAAGACACTTAACCTTCAAAATAAAATCCACTGCCTCTTCCTAAGCCAGTTTGACACCGAATACACTTTCCGCCAGGAACTCAGGTGAGGAGAGATTTCCTTCTCACCTTTGTTAATTTTATAGATTCAGGTTTTGGGGAAAGGGGGCGAGGGGAAGCAGGGACAGCGGAGAACAGGGGTGGTTTTATGAATAGAGCAATAACAGACCATTCCATTGTCCACAGGAATTTTTTTGCACAATCATCAGAAGAGAAATTGCTCCTCATCCAGTTCCACTTTGATGAGCCACAGAGCAGCAGAAGGCTTCTAGCTTGTGCCAAGTAAACATCCTTCCTTCTTTCTTCTTTCCTTCTGTGTTTCTTTAGTCAGGTGCAAAGGTAAGGGAAGATGCAGTGGCCAAATAGCCATGGGATATAGCATTGGTTTTAGTGACCTGTTCAGCAGAGTCATTGCAGATGTTCCCATATATCTTTATCTGTATATCTGTGTATACGCGCTCATGCCTATGTTCTGTAGCTTAAATTTCCAAGCCTGTGTTTGTTGAGATGTTAAGATAAAACATCCCTAACATCTGAGCTTTCGTTTGTCTAAAAGTGCATCTTCTTCATTCTGGGAGCATGCTCTATACATCCTTCCTACATTAAAACCACCTTCCCCCAGAATGGTTGGCTCACACAGCACAAACTACTCCAAACAGGCCCTAACACTAGATGGTTTTTTTCTCCTTAGTCATCAAACCAAAGGACTTAAGCTGACATCTGGTACCATTTGAGACATCCTAGGGATCCAAGACACCTCTCAGGGCTGGCTGATAGGACACAGGGCCTTCAGGAGACTTCTGGGCACCAGCGAGGGCTTAAGTCATTGACAGTAGCATTATATGAGGTTGGTCTCAAGCCCTTGAAGTACATTAGTGGCATCCCCCCCAGCCAGACACATGCTCTCTCAATATGATCCCTCTTACCCCCTTTATCACTCTCCTACATTTCCTGTTCATACCCTTTCTTCACCATCTCAGCTAATGTGAATGTTGTCTCCTGAAATGCTTTGTTCTAGGTGGATTTGTGCTTTTCTAGAGAGGGACTTGAACTTTTCAGGTCCTACTTCTATGAAAGCTATGCTGGGTTTTGGCCTGTTTCCCCACAAGTTCTGGATTGGTCTGTGTTGTGGTTTTTGTTGTCTAATTTGTCTGTATGTTTGTGGCAGATATTGCTAATGTTATTCCCATGATTGCCAGAAAGAACGTATGATTGGACAGAGCCCCATACATACAACAAAACAAATTCAGATCAGCAGGGAGGGAAATCTGTCATGAAAGAGCTTGCTGAGGCATGTGACAGAATCATTGCTTGGAGAGGGTGTAGGGGAGATATATGAGCATGAGTCTTGAAATACCCAACACCAGCTTGGCTCTTGGCCTTGCCAGAGCAGGGCTGGACTGAGCTGAGCTTCTCTCTTCCCTTCCTACCACTGCAGCGCAGGCACACCTCAAGCTGTTGGTCTTTCCAAAAGCTCTGCCTGAGCCCTGGAAAGGCATGGGGTGGCTTTGGGAGACTCTCTGCCCAACTGACAGAGAGAATGGACTTTTTAGCCTCTTTATCCTCATTCTAGGTACTGTGTCATAGATGAGAGAAGGAAATCAACAGGCACAGGCCCATCACATGTTGTGCTGGCCACTCAAGTCCCACGAGTTCTGGGAGGCTGCGGCTACCTGGCATTTGACAGCGGTAAGGTTGAAATTGCTATTTTGGATCAGGGAGAGAGTGGGAGGGAAAGGAGAGGTTGTGCAAGGGCAAGAAGAAGAAAGATCCAGGGAACTACAGACCAGATAGCCTAACATTGATCCCTGGAAAGATGATGCAGCAAATAATCCTGGAAACCTTTTCCAAACACATGAAAAGCAGTAAGTCAACATGGATTTATGAATGGGAAATCAAGTCTGACCAACCTGATAGCCTTCTACGATGAGATGACTGGCCTGGTGGGTGAGGAGAGAATGTGGATGGTGTTTATCTTGACTTTTGTAAGGCTTTTGACACTGTCTACTGTAACGTCCTCACGGACAAACTAATGAAGAATGAACTAGATAAATGGACAGTGAGTTGAACTAACAAGTAGCTGAACTGCTGTACTTAGGAGGTTTTGCTCAACAGCACGAAGTCCAGCTGGAGGCCAGTCACTAGTGGTGTTACCTCAAGGTTCGATACTGGGGCCAGTACCGTTTAACATCTTCATTAATGACCCGGATTGTACCTTCATGACCCGGAAGGTGCCCGGAGTGTACCATCAGTAAGTTTGCTGACGATACAAAACTGGGAAGAGTGGCTGATACACCAGAAGGTCATGCTGCCATCCAAAGGGACCTGGACAGGCTGGACAAATGGCCTGACAGGAACCTCATGAAGTTCAACAGAGGGAAGTGCAAAGTCCTGCATCCATTGAGGAATAACCCCAGGCACCGTTATAAGCTGGGTGCTGACCAGCTGGAAAGCAGCTTTGCAGAGAAGGATCTGGTGGTCCTGATGGACATCAAGTTTAACATGAGCTAGCAATGTGTCCTTGTGGCAAAGGTGGCCAACATAGCCTTCATTAGGCAGAGTGCTGCCAGCAGATTGAGTAAGGTGATCCTTCCCCTCTACTTAGCACTGGTGAGGCCACACATGGACTACTGTGTGCATTTCTGTGCTTCCCAGAAAAAAAGAGACATGGACATACTGGAGCAAGCCCAGTGAAGGGCCACAAAGATGATTAAGGGGCTGGAGCATCTTTCCTATGAGGAGAGGCTGAGAGAGCTGAGACAGTTCAGCCTGGAGAAGAGAAGGCTCGTGGGATCTTATCGCTGTGTATACATACATGATAGGAGGGCATAAAGAAGATGGAGCCAGACGCTTCCTGACAGGACAGGAGGCAATGGGCACAAACTGAAATACAAGAAATTCCATTCAAACACAAGAAAAAACTTCTTTATGTTGAAGGTGGTCAAACACCTTTTGAGTTATAGGATCGTTTTCTTCCCTAATTAATGGATGAGAATGACAGTAAGGGCATTTGTGCCCGTTAGTACTGGGAAGATGGAGAGGGGAGAACAGAATGATATGAGAGAAACACATCCTCCCTCAGAGCAAAAAGAAACAGGAGGTGGTAAATCTTCCATTTCTCAATATCTTATTATCCAGGCAGCTGGTAGGTCAGGGCAGCCAAAATTCATTGATTTTTCTGGATGGGTGTGGTGCACCAAGGAGAGCAGGTCAATTATTCACAGTAGTTATGTCCAGTACTACTATTTCTGCCATGCTTATTGCCTCCCCAGGTGAATGGATGTCGATCCACTTGGATGATCTGATGCCCCCAGACAACTTTACAGCCAATCTAGGCCAGCTCGCCAAAATGACTATTGCTGAGATTTTCATGACCACTTTCCAGGGGCATCTCACAACAGGTAACCAGCCATTTGCTTTTCACCCGCTACCTGCACAGCTCTGTCCCTTCCTCTCTATTCCATTTGCTCCATCTACAGCCTTAAGTACAGCTGGATCAAGTTGTCTGTGAAGACTGGCTCTGGGTCTCAGCAGGACTTACTGTACTTGCTGTTTCTGAAGTCTTCACAGCACTGCATTTTTTTCCTTCTGATCTGCAAGCTGTGACTGTAGGGTAGCAGGGTACCTAAGCTAGTTCTTCAGTTACAGTAGCAAATTGGTTGTACTGCTGTGGCATTCAGCATGCAGTAGACGCACACTTATGCACTCTGATTCCGAGTAAGTCTTTCTGCTCACCTTGCCCAAATAAAACCACTAAATATTCCTGATCCGGTGAGTTCAAAGCCAACTCAATACATTTCTGCCATTGTTTTCAGGATGTAGGAGGGACAAAGGGAGGCAGGAGCAGTTGCGGAGGGACTCCACCTCCTGTCCTGACACACCCATATTTCCTACCAGGTGCCAACCAAAACTGAGATCTGGTTACTGGGCAATTCTCCCCAGAGGGAACAAAGCCCAGGTTGAAATGTCTTAGACTGACAGCTTTGCAACCCTTTTTTGATTGTTGAGAGACTCCAGAGGATAGAGGTCTCTATTTTTCAGGTTTCTACATTTTTTACAAAGGAGTCTTATGCGTGATTGTGATTTCAGGTTCTCCAGAGGAATCTGCTGCTCTTGAAGATCCAACGAAGTCCAGTCTTTTTCCAAAAGGAAATGTATGATTTATTTCTTTTTTCTTATTTCAGCTGCCTGACATTACACAAGAACTGGTTTAGGAAACAGTAGATTTCATAGGCATTTAGGGATCCAGTTATGCTGGTCCCTGGTTCGGAGAGTACATTTGCCACAGGAAAAAGTAGTTGCAGGTCTTTGTGAAGTGGTCCCCACTCTATGACAGACCAGAACAAGGCCAGAGTAGGCACATTTAAGCCTTTTGCGAAATTTGACAAAGCATGAAAGCTCTTTCCCCATTTCTCCATCCCTTGCAAGGGCTTTTAGCACTTCTCTGCAATGTTGGGATTGATTTACTAGGGATGGGATGGTGAAGTAGACATATACCTGGGAGCCCATTGTGTCAAATTAAGTAGGAATTGACAGAGCAAATGCAATGGAGTGTTAGGCAATATACTGACCTCCAATCTTTTCCATTCACAGCTCCTCAGCATGGACTCTATGATCAAACAGAGCATCCAGAAAGCTGTGATCCAGCTGGAAGACAAGACAGACAACAGTCGGCGTGCCACTGAGAGAATCATGATCATTCACAACTTGCTTTTCCAGGATCATAGTAGAACCACATGTGAGTACAAACCAAGGCCCAGAGTGAGTTGGATTTTTTTATTTACGCATGGCTGCATCTTGCACATTGCAAACCATGGAACAGGAGGAATGAAATTTTAAAAAGGGAAAATTTTCAAAAAGGGAAAAAAGGAAGACCTGGGGAACTACAGGCCAGTCAGTCTTATCTCTGTGCCTGGGAAGATCATGGAACAGATCCTCCTGGAAGCTATGCTAAGGCACATGGAGGACAGGGAGGTGATTTGAGACAGCCAGCATGGCTTCACCAAGGGCAAGTCCTGCCTGACCAACCTAGTGGCCTTCTATGATGGAGTGACTACATCAGTGGACATGGGAAGGGCTATCTATCTGTTATCTATCTGGACCTCTGTAAGGCCTTTGACATAGTCCCCCACAACATCCTTCTCTCTAAACTGGAGAGGTATGGATTTGATGGGTGGACTGTCCGGTGGGTGAGGATTTGCTTGGATGGACGCATCCAAAGGGTAGTGGTCAATGGCTCAATGTCCAGATGGAGATCGGTGACGAGTGGTGTCCCACAGGGGTCTGTACTGGGACCAGTACTGTTTAATATCTTCATCAATGACATAGACAGTGGGATCGAGGGCACCCTCAGCAAGTTTGCAGATGACACAAGCTGAGTGGTGCAGTCGCCATGCCTGAGGGATGGAATGGCATCCAGAGGGATCTGGACAAGCTCGAGAAGTGGGCCTGTGTGAACGTCATGAGGTTCAACAAGGCCAAGTGTAAGGTCCTGCACCTGGGCCAGGGCAACCCTTGGGATCAAAACAGGCTGGGGGATGAAGGGATTGAGAGCAGCCCTGTGGAGAAGGACTTGGGGGTACTGGTGGATGGAAAGCTGGACATGACCTGGCAACGTGCGCTCGCAGCCCAGAAGGCCTACCGTATCCTGGGCTGCATCAAAAGAAGCGTGGCCAGCAGGTCGAGGGAGGTGATTCTGCCCCTCTACTCTGCTCTGGTGAGACCCCACCTGGAGTCCTGCGTCCAGCTCTGGAGCCCTCAGCACAAGAAAGACATGGACCTGTTGGAGCGGGTCCAGAGGAGGGCCACAAAAATGATCAGAGGGCTGGAACACCTCTCCTATGAAGAAAGGCTGAGAGAGTTGGGGTTGTTCAGCCTGGAGAAGAGGCTTCGGGGAGACCTTATTGCAGCCTTTCAGTACTTAAAGAGGGCTTATAAAAAATATGGGGATGAACTTTTTAGCAGGGCCTGTTGTGACAGGACAAGGGGGAATAGTTTTAAACTAAAAGAAGGTAGATTCAGACTAGATATAAGGGAAGAAATTTTTTACATGCGGGTTGCCCAGAGAGGTGGTAGATGCCCCATCCCTGGAAACATTCAAGGTCAGGTTGGACGGGGCCCTGAGCAATCTGATCTAGTTGAAGATGTCCCTGCCCGTGGCAGAGGGTTTGGACTAGATGACCTTTAAAGGTCCCTTCCAATCCAAACTATTCTAAGTGACTGGTTTAATGATCTGTTCTGGTGCCCATCTAGGCCAGCATGGGGGGAGGTCCCAAAGGAGAGAGGACTAGGTTTGCTCAGGGCCTCTTCTGCTCTCCATGCACCCCATGTTGTGTGTTCTCAGAGTCTGTACTGAAACATCCAGCTTTTCGCATGACCTTTGATGGAGACCTTGGTAGAAAAACCTGAGGCAGAGGTCACTTTATACTCCCATGACTATTTTGGAGTCCAAAGTCACCCAACTGATTTCTACATAGAATTGATACAAATTATTTGTGCAGGTGATGTGGTGTCTTGATAGAAAACTGTGGCTTCAGCAAAATGGAGAGAGTCTGGTTTCATCAGAAACCAAGCACCAAAATCCTTATAGGTGCATTTGGAAATTATTCTTTCCTGCATATTGAAAGACTTTGTCACTGTGGTGCATGACTTGCTCTTTTTTGTGCGATAGGTTCCTGTCAGATACCTAGTTTGTTTGTTAATGACTGAAAAAGAAAAGAGACCGTGTTGCCACTTCAAAGATGTGGTGGGTCTAGGAAGTCCTTGTGGTCATATAGCAAAACCAGAATTTATTCTGTAGTAAATTCTTACTATAAGAAAATGTCCCTCAGGAAAAGATGTTTTCTTGTGATTGCATAGTGATACCTTCATTCCTCAGTGCAATGCAGGATTAATTTTGCTTGTGGTTATGTAAGTACTGAAATGGAAACAATCCCATCAATTTTATTTTATATTGATACCAGTATCATACAGATAAGAACAGGATGTCAACCCTTCTGCAGCACTGTGACTATTCTTGTGACATACAATACTAAGCATTTCTCCGTATCAATACCTATATCAGATTATTTATACACCAAATAACCTAATTCACACAATTATTTTTAAAAGACTAAGACAGAGAGAAGTGGATTTTCTTTCCTCCATCAAAAATGGCATGTCTTTACTAAACATTGCCCCCAAAATCAACTCACTAGAAATAAAGAGGAAAGGGAAGAGACTAGGGTAGAATATAAAGCCTCTGGATTTTATTGTGGAGGAAAACCAAGAACTTTCATAGACGTCACTTTCTATGACTGGCTTTACTGCAACTGAATACTTTGCATGGAAACTCCTTTCATTCAAATGTTTTAATAAACATTGTTTTATAATTAGTTTCTAGTCATTTTATGAGTGTGCTGAAAAGCAGAATTTGCCACCTCCTACAAGAACGCGAGAAAATAAGCCTTGAGCCAAGGGAGTGGGTTTTCCGTAGAGCGATCTCCAGTGAGTTCATCCTTGAAGACACTTCATTCAGGTACTTTTATCTGTGCAGCCCGTTCCAGATTTCTAACAGGTCTGTTTCTGAGAGTGTTAAAAATGCTGTGATGTGTGAAGCACAATACTTAATGTGGCTCAGATATGCCAACCAGAAGGGATATTGCTGTCTGGTATACAGAAGTAGATATGAGTTTCTGATGAATAGGGGATTGATCAGGTACAAGGAAGACACTTGACAGGTCATGTTATTGTTTCTAGGCTTGCGCTCTGGATGCATTTAGAAGACATTATGGCCAATCTGCTTGCTCAAATTCTTGCAGTGGTGGATGCAAACAACAACCTGGATCATCTCTTTCCACTGTCTCCACTCTCAGAACTGTGGCTTCAGATGTTCAAAGAAGAATCATTCTTGAGAATTAAATATACCAGCAAGTAAGAGACTTGGTGGAAAAATACAGTATGTACATTAGGAGAATAAAAACCTGCTTTCATAATGCAACCCTCTGCAGAAAGAAATGGTAAAACAACAAGTCTGAAGCTAAGATAATCTCACACAACTCATAATTTATCCGTGATAAGTCCTTTGTGTCATGACATTAGAATCAGAACCTTCCTGTTCTCTTAAACCTTCAGCAAATCGGGAACATTAGCAAGGAACTCCAGTTCCTTGGAATAGCAATTAATACAGGGTAAAGCCAGAAATAATAGGTCCAGAATTAAAAAATTTGAATTTGAGTTCTCTAAGGTCAGAGCAGATGAATCCCCTCCCCAGCACAAAATGCATTTAGTGTCCAGCTATCACATTTTAATTGATCCGTCAGCTTACTCTGAACAGCAGCTGTGGTCAGAGACGAGACAGATGTTGTCTGACTCAATTGCCTTTCCCCTGCTGCAGTATTTTTTAGCCTTCAGCTCCCAGTGACAGGAACTTTTTCTGCTCCTGCCTTGTTTTCACTGTTGCTGAGTTTTTTACAAAATATCTTTCTGTGCTTTTAAGCAGAACATATACCAGTGGCAGTCAGAAATTTCTCTGTGATGCTTCAGCTCAGTACACATAGAGCATATTACCTGATTGCTTCATTCTGTGCTGTTTAAGGAAACAAGATGCTAAGATTTCTGTGTTGTCAATGACTGAAGACCCCAACACATCTGTGTTTTGCCAGTTCCCATTCAGTTGGGTTTTGAAGGCCTACCTGGAGGAACTATGGGAAAAAGTCTATAATATGAAAGGTAACATCAGACTTTTCAAGCATGAATTGTTCTTTAACCCAGGGAAGCTGATCTCCAAAGTTTCCCACAATAGCAAAAGGTTGTGGTAGGAGCAACCATACCAGTTCTGTTCCCCACGCAACCATAATGACTTAGAACATCTGTTTTGCACTCCTGTTTTCCTGTCAGCTTCTATTTTCTGGTTACCTGACATGTCTGTCCTTTCCTCTAGGTCATCCAAAAGTGCCTATGAAGGAACCAGCCAAATTATTCCAAGTGCTGATCAAGAATGTGTTGATGCCAGATGGCAGTAATCCAGAGATGATGCAGGGTTACACCAATGACTTTCTAAGGATGACTTTTCCTGGGCAAGATCTTTCTGTCTATGAGGTAAATGGGGTTTGGTGGAGTACAAGCTTTAAATGGCACTGGCCTGAGTCACAGGGCTACCAATATCTATGATTCCAAGAACTGGGGAAAAAAATTAGCTTTTCATGTTCTGCACACTTCCCAACAACTGTTGGTGCTCAGTCTTAATTCTACTTTAAGAAGAGCTTTTTTAATGGAGAAGCTTGACTGGACTCTTCAGCAATGCTGAATCCTGAGTCCCCTGCTGTTTGTTTGGAGCAGAAATAACACCTGTTATTTTATCTGCAGATTCTGTCAAAAGCTCTCCTAGTCAATGCGAAACAGCTCTGCTCCTCTGTGGGGCAGGAGGAGATAAGCTTTTCCCCCATTTGGCTTCATATGGAATATTTCTACCTACGAGAGGAGTATCAACTCTTTGTTGACTTGGTAAAAAGTGATGAGACTGTAACAAGCGAGCTGCAAAAAATGTACGAGAAGGACCCGACAGAAATGGTGAGCAAAAGGGAACAGCTGGTGTTTCGCAGAGCAAAGTGGTACAGCCTGTTTCTAACAATGGTCACTAACAAATTATCAGTGAAAGTGTGTAAGAAAAGAGTCAAGACTTCAGGGGATCTTTCCTTGGAAGTATTTTCCAGCTTCCAGTAAGTCTTAGGGAGTTTCTGATCTAGCAGTCATATCCAGCTCATTCCCCACCAAAGGACCTGTCCTTCATCCTCCTTTAACCATTTTTTAATTCCATCTGTACTTTTTGGTCTTCAAAACTTCTATAATTTAATCTGCACTATGTAGAAAAATATTACACATCCTTTTGCTTGTGTTATTCTGGGTATGACATTCATCTCTTCTTAGACACTCAGACCTTATAGGTGACAGTCATAGTATTTAACTTCTGGGGTGGGGTTGAGTCTGAACCTGTGTCTCAAGTCTGGATTGAGACACTGTAGCTTACATGTCTAGAGGGATGTGTCTACATTTGTAATGGTAATCTGATCTCTGAAACATGGGCTACAGAGACACTGGAGAGTGACTCATAACTGAAGGGAGAGGTGCAGTTCAGTTGTCCACAAGTAGGCCTTTACTGACATTTCAGATGCTGTTTGGCCTCCAGCTCCTGCTGCAGTAGGGAATGAGTGTCCTGTAGATCCTGTGCCCTGTCTGCCAGCTCCGTATAGGCAACTGGATAGGGCAACTGGATCCCACCCAAATACCTAAGTCTTTCCAAAGAACAACTCATTCAACAATCTTAAACATCTCTCTGAGAAATGGAAGAATTCTTCTTTGGAAATACCTATTTCTCCCTCCTGAACATCAAAGGGACTGAAGGCAACAAGCTTAGAAGCTTAGAGCTGAAAGTTTCCCTGTGCAGGGAAACCAGTGCTCTGGTTCAAGTATTCAAACAGTATTCAAAACACAAGTGCAACACAGAGTTACACTATGGTACAATTATGGTTTCTGTACTGTTCTCACTTCCCTACCTAATAAATTCCTACTATGGTATTTGTTGCACCAAGCTAAGGTTTTCAGAGAATTCCCCATCACAGCCTCCAAAGCTTTTCTTTTTTTTTCCACCAAGGTGCAATGGGGCTAGGTCAGCTATAAAGCTAATTTTTTCTTCTCTCTTTTTAAATATAATTTCAGTTTGTCACTCTTGACACCTTGAACATTCTCCTGAAGAAGGTGCAGCCCACAGATAATCTTCTGTCATTTGAGGCCTGTACAGAATGGCTTAGAAAGGTCAAGTCCATTAAGCCCTGGATGGAGTGGATCAGTATGGACAATTACCAGATTCATCTTTACCAGGAGAAAAGGGAACTCCTGAGGACTGTGTTGTAAGTCCAGTGCTTCTCAACAGCCCTATCTTCGTTTTTCAAGTAACAGGTCCTCTTTCACACAAGCCAAAATTTTTTCCTTCAAATTGTTGGCATGTGTTTACCAAAAGATTCTGCCAGCTCTCACCAAAAGATTAGAAAACTAAAATGCTTGAAGCTTAAAAATACAGTCTGTGGAGAACGATTGCTCATAGCCTACCCTTTTTCCCTGGAGTTCCTAATCCAGTGTTTCAATGAATTGAAAGACTTCAGGCAAATATATGGGGCCTTATCTCACCTGTTCTATGAGCTAGGTGAGCTTAATCCACCCTTTCCTTAGGAAGCTGTAGTGATTAGTTTGAGAACCTTGAACCCTGAAACTCTTTGCTCCTTCCTAATGCTTTCCTCATTCTGTTGTCTGATTATCACAAAAGCATTGGCAAAATCACTCCAAAGAGTTGTGTTAAGAACTATGCATTTTGATCATGGTTACGCACCCATCATTCCTTGACAATAAGACCTGCTTTCCTGAACATCTGACTGCATGCTTGATCATGCCCAGGATGCTTGCTGTAGTAGAATAGGTATCTCCATAGACAAAACCCAGTAACAATTCAATAACTCAGTTTGGTCTGGAGACACTCCAACAAGTGAGGTAGAGAGGACCATGCCATATTTTTCTCTCCTTGCATACTCTAGTCCTCCAAAGCTAGCCCAGGAGGTCTTGTGTCCTCAAATCATCTCACAGTACCGGGGACCTGTCATAGAAATGTTGGTTGGAAGGGACCTCAGAGGTCTGTAGGCCAGCCTCCCACTTAAAATTGCACCATTGCCAATGTAGAGTAGGTCACCTGCAGCTTTCTCTGGCAAGTCTTGAAGCTTTGTTCAACATCCATGTGTGTGTGTTTTCCAGACACCAGTGGACCTGCACCAACATTGTCTACATGTTCTTTGACCATCTGCTGCACAATGAGACACAAATAGATGAGAAGCTTCTGAGACTTGTTGTGAAGCAGTTCATCTTCATCTGGAATGTATGTACTCAGTGTAGTGCTTGCCTGGACAATTTATAGCCTTGAAGACAAGCAGAGTTTGGAAGGAGCCTTGTCTTCCAGGGATTCTTCTGATCCCAGCTTGAGGGAGGGCATAGAAATGGGAAGAGGGTGGGAAAAGGGTGGAAACACCACCCAGTGCAAAAAACACAGAATTTTATTTAAAGGAAGGTTTCCTTGAAAGCTTAGGACATATTTCAGGCCAATTATCCCTGGCATTACATGAGGAAAGATACTTGGTGGGTCTGTTTGATTTTGGTGTTTTATTATGTAATTTTGTGGTGCTGACATCCCATATTGTTCCTCTTTCATATGCCAAGAAGATATTTCCATTGAGCTTTCACCATCCTTTCTTTCCTACAGCGCCTGACTGAAACGCAAAATTTTGAGCCATCTAAAACTTTTGAGTTGGTGACAAAAGTGCTCAAGAAATGCAACCAAAATGCTGACACTGTGTACCTTGTGTAAGTCCAAGCCAAATACAAAAAAGCTGTTCTGGGGACATTTTGCACCAAAACCATTTTTTGTAAGGGGTGGCGTAAGATCGTCACTAATCAATGGGGGTGAATCTCCTCAGGCCAACTCCTGGAGACTCCTAATGCCAGGGCATGTAATGCCCAACCTCAGAAGGTCATGAAGCAAAGTCTTTCCCATGCATTTTTGTGCCTAGCTGGTGACAGAGACAACCCTGGAACTGAATGTGGTGTAACTAATGTAGGTACTCACAGGCCTAGTAAGACTGTGAACAAGGCCCATCCCCCTCACCCAGCCACGCTTAACATGATGGGCCACATCTCCTAGATGGATTGGTCCTTGATGGAGCCACCCCCTTATTGAACTAGCAGATGTTGCCCTTATTCTCTACTCACCAGTAAGGCTAGTCAAAAACGACCATCCAGTTTTGATGCCTACAGCAAACATTGGGCATGGGAATCCCATGCCCACCCTCAAGCATGGCACCAGTGTAAAATCAGCGCTGAGTTGTGTCTTCCTTTGGTGGCGTCTTTCAGGAAGGGTGTGAAGGACTGCAAGAGCTGTCTACTGGAGATCACTGACCCAGCAGAGCTGCCCTGTGGCCACATTTTCTGCTCACAGTGCATCCGTGAGTGGAGAAGCAAGCAGTGTAAGATCTGCAAGGATAATTTCCCAGAGGATTACACACCCACAGCTACAGCGGCCACAAGGTATCCTGTAACTAGTAAAACAATTAGTTTTGTTGTTTCAGTTTCTATCACTTTGTATAAAATACTGGAATAGTTACCAGAGCAGAGGCTACACAAATGTCATTAACACATGAGCTCCATGGAAATGTCAGTATTTACCATGTGTTGCAAACCCTTGGTGGTGAAAGAATTCACATGAAGTGATCTGGGGTCAATTCCAGCTCTTCTACCTCCGTCTCAACATGCAGTCTATCCAGGCATACATACTACATGAGAATCCATTTTTCTTTGTTCTCTAGCTATCTTGAGTAGAGATAGGAGAGAGGGAGAGTACAGGGGAAGAAGGAAGTTTTCCCTCAGTATTCAATAAAAAATGGTGTAGTGGGTTTTCTGGGGGTTAATTCCCCTCTCTATTTAAAAAGTGTATTTCTTCTCCACAGTCTAGGTGTACCAGGTCTCCTGGTCACATTCAGAGAGGCAGAAAAGAGAAGCTGTTTCTTTGCTTTGTTATGTTTTGATGGTAGATTTTGATTTTATTCCTCCCTACAGGGAAGCTGTTGCATGTCACAACAAATTCAGGAGGAAATGTAACTCCTTCTTTGTGGAGTTTGTCACCACCTCTATCTTGGGAGACAGAGGAACACCATCCCCAGAAGTCATCACTCAGCTGATCCAGTTTGTGGCCTGCAAGCCATCCAGCCCTGAGCACCAGGCAGTAAAAAGGGGTAAGAGCCTGACTTCACCGGGACCCTAACCTGGTCTTGTATTGAAGAAAAATAATGAATGTTATCCTTCATTTTTAGTGTGCAAGTCAAAAAGTGAGTTGTCACCCTTTGAAGAGTGCATGGACACCAGTCCAACAATCAAGTCCTCCCTCTTGAAACTGCTCCTGCGACATGGGTTAGCATGAGCTAGCTCCCAGCCTGATCACTGAGCCACACGGGTTACATGGATGCTCATATCCTATGACTTTTTTTTGTCATAGGTTCAACAACATAAAGGCTCACCTGGAAAAATACCTTTCTGAGATGGAGGAAAGGATAACCTTCAACAAAAGTAACTGGAACCATTTCTACTTCATGGTGGTGCATTGTCTGGAAGTAAGTGCAAATACCCTTGAGGTGTTCCTGGAATCGGTACTCAAACTAACCATCATCTCCTGCCCTGCCCTTTGCAGATCACACTCTCCCTCTCTCTTTCCCCCCACTGGCTCCTGAGGCTGTCTGGAACAGGCTGCTGACCTCCCTTGGTTAAGTGCCTAAGCGTAGTCTGGAAGAACCCAGACCTGAATTAATAAGTTCCAATGTACAGTCTGAATTTCGGAGCTGGAGTTCCTGGAGTCCAGGGGTGCTCATGGCCTGATTTGTAAGCCACGAGAGCCTCCCTTGAGCACAGCTGATACTCTGAGCAGAACTGTCCCTGGTCTCTGCTCCACTTTGAACCGGTGCACTATAGACATGCACAAGCACATCTGTTCAACGTGTGATTCTCCACTAAGTGAATCAAGAAGGGAGGCAGTCCTCTCCTGCCACAGAAGCAGAGTTGGGGCTACCCTCAAACATGACGAAAAATAGTCCACCTGCAAAACAGGTCATTGCTTGAGATTCCCTTGAGATTCACAGAGCACAGCATCACAGCAGAAATGAGCTCTGCACCTGGTGAAAAGGCTTAGGAAAGAAGAAGGGGCTACCCAGAACCTATGGCAACTTCGGACTCTTAACTTTCCTTCTCTCTCTTTTTCTGTTGAACAGGATTTTATGTATCCTTCTTCCCAAGACGATGTCAACCAGCTTGCTGAAAGCTGCCTCTCCACTGCAGACCTTTCTTCTTTCCGTTCATGCAAGGCCTCAAAAATTGACACCCTCCAGTTCATAGCCCGTCTCCGATTCTCCATCAGCCACGTGGCCACTGTGCTTGGCAGACAGGTGCTCTGCGGTGAGTCCTTCTGCTAGCAGCAGAGAGCACGAGATTTGTGTTTTCTCATAAGCAGGTTTACAACAAGCCAAACATTTGCTAGTATAGGAGGTTTCTTCAGGGGGGGGGGGGGGGAAGGAAAAAAGAGAAAAAAAGACAAAGTTTTCTCTAAATTTAAGGGGCTTAACAGATGAATTTTCAAGAGGTGGTTCAGGACCAGAAGGGCTAATTTATTTCTTTTAAATCTAGATAATTTTTTAACCCTCTTGTCCTGATCCTGTAAAACTATTTTTTGGCAATATTGAAACTGAATGGGGTTAAAGTTGCTAAATGTTGTATATAAATAGGTTGCATCCAAAGATGTGTATGTTGCACCCAAAATGTATATATTACCTAGAACTTGCTCTGAAACCGTTTTCATTTTTCTGGATTATTTTCTCAGTATTGAAGCATCTAGTTTTTGTTCAGAGTTAAAAGAAACCTGAATATTGGCATTTCCCCTGAATAAATAGTTCACCAGACTTAAGGGGTAGTGTGCAGTGTGCACGGGTAGTGTATCACGATAATCATCTAGGTGTCTACAGGTAAGTGCATGTGCTGGTACTCTGTTCTCCCGTTATTCTGTTGAGAATGACATGCAGAGTCAGTGGAGTTCACACTGAACACATGTGAGTCTTCTGGTTTAGAAGAGGATGTATTGCACCTTGAACTCTGTTGACTCACTTCCTTATATCTTTGTCAGCTTTGAAGCGTGTCCAAGTAAAGTCTGAGTAAAGAGACCGACACAATCTTACCTCAACCCATATAATCAACAGGACACCCTTTACAAGGCCAAGATGTAAAATAGGCCAGAGGATTCCCACTTCTCTCAGCTACCTAGAACGGAGCCACAAGATTGCTCTCTACATTCTGGACAGCCTTTGAGAGCTTTCCTCTCTGACCTAAGATAGATGCTAGAGAAGATTACCTGACCAAGATGCTATAAGGGCCAAAAATGGCAAAACAGTAGGCCATTCAGTCCCCATATTCACTGCCTAGTATTCTACTTCCCTGCATGCTGTAGGTATTAAGAAGCCCAGGATACCATGGTTGCAGGCTATATTTCTACTCTTGAGGAAAAAGTGTTGTTGCAACCTAAGCAGGTGGTGTGCTTGCAAAAAGGATCTATGATATATGACTGCATGGGAGTGAGCCTAATGAGAAATCTCACTGGAAGTTGCAGATCCAAACATACCATCTCCTGGTGGGAACAAGCAAGAAGAGCAAGACCTGGTGAATGCAATGAAGAAGCTGGTGGCAAATGCACCGACACCATGGCCTCAAATATTCCTCATTAGAAATCTCTATAACAACTATGGGTTCATCCCAATGCAGAAGATCCTTCAAGCAGAAACATGGATTTTACCCAGAGGGGTTGAAATTTCACAGGTGAGTGTCTTCCAAAAGCCCACCTACAGGTTACTGAAGCTGTGCCACCCAAGCACACAGATGCACACAGGCTTTTCTTTGCAGCCAGCTCTGAGGGTGTACAGCTGGCTAACTTGAGCCCTGCCTGGTGAAATACATCTTGTATTGTAGCCTATGTGTCTTATCAGAGCTGATGGGATAGGAATCACCCAACACAAGTAATGAAAAATTTCTTCTTGGGGGCTTTCTTCCAGTCTGGGGAGAGATAAAAGCTCCTCTAAAGAACGATTCACCCCTCCTTCATACCTGCTTAGCACGTGACTGTTCCCCTGGAGGCACCTATTCATGTATTTGGAAGATTGCAGAAATGAAAAAATTGCACAGTAAAATCCAAGCAGAACAGATTTCAGGCCCCATATCTCTACACCCCCCATGATACAAATACATATTTTGAAAGATGCAAAAACAGTTTGTAATATTCACAACACAAAAATAACATCAATCATTTGTGAGGGGTCCATCTGAATGCTTCAGTGGGTTTGAGATAGCCTTCTACATGCTGGTGGTATCTTCATTATGATGATGTAACTTACATCTGTATTTCACAGCATACGGGTGCCTGGTCAAATATAACACTGATGTTTTCGGTGCTGGACAGAGCAGAAAATCAAATAAAAAACAAAGATTCCCAGGAAGTCCAGAGACTGATGGTGAGTATCCATTGTGTCTCCTACAGAAGATTTCTATGGGGTGTTTGTAGAAAGCTATAGGAATTTCCTCCTAAGCTGGAGACAAAAGGATCATCACATTTATATAAAACACTACTTTTGAAGCCTACTAGCGGGCACCTCGTCAAGAGGTGCCTTATGGATCTCCTTAGATTCCATCTGGTTTGTTCAATTTCTTTTCTAGCCTGTCATAAAACAAATGGAAAACATCCTCCAAACACCATTGCTTGCAGAAGAGCCTCTGGAAAACAAGATGAAGAAGATCATGGATTCTCTGCGCAGACACAAAAACAAAGTTTTGATGGAGGTGGTGTTTCACACTGCATTTACTCTGGCCCTATCTCAAAGTCCCCTCACTCAACTTTTCAGAAATATCTGCTTTAAGCCTCATGTGGTGAAGGTAAGTCAAGATGTAGGGACACAGATACTTCCCTTCATAAGAACACTGTCAGGGGTGGGATCTGCTTTTACACAGTCAGCTCTGTCAGCTTACAGCCAGATTTGGTTTGGGTCAGTTTGCAGCTTTGTGGGTTGTTGCAAACAACATATGGAGCCTTCTAGTTTTTCCGCTCCCTTCCGGACAGTCCGCTGAGAGCAAACTGACACTGTCCATCACTATCTGTATTCAAAGTGGGGGACACAGCCTGCTAGAGATGCCCATCTCTCTCCAGTGAGTCTAAGGGAGCCTGGGGGCCTGCTAAATATTAGTTGTTGACTGAGCTTATATGACTTTAATCCTAGCTCAAATTTCTTCATTCTGACCACAAATATGCCAGCTGTCAGGTAAAGATAAACTTTTTAGTAGACTAGGCCCCCCTTTGCATCTAATGATGCATAAATTGTTCCTGTTATTTGAGGAGTGCAGAAAGCAATTGAGTCGTGCATTGCCCATCTCTTGGCTGTGAAGACAATGCAGTGTCCAGATCCTGCTCCTTCCCTCTGAATCCTCAGGTTGGTAGGCAGATACCAAAGAAGTGACAAAGATGCTAACTTGGGTATCTCTGTTCTTGTAAGCCCAGCCATCCCCAATGTATCCCCAGTTGATATAATGCTATGTCCCTTGGTCTATGTCTTAGTGTCCTGGTTTCGGCTGGGATAGAGTTAAATTTCTTCCTAGTGCTGTGTTTTGGATTTAGTGTGAGAAGAATGTTGATAACACACTGATGCTTTTAGTTGTTGCTAAGTACCTTACTAGCCAAGGACATTCAGCTTCCATGCTCTGCCAAATGCACAGGAGGCTGGGAGGGAGCATAGCCAGGTCAGCTGGCCCAGCTGGCCAACGGGGTATTCCATACCATGTGACGTCATGCTCAGTATATGAATGGTAGGCATTCCAGGAAGTGGGGATCGCTCTTTTTTTTTGAGGGGGGGGGGCATTGTTCGGCAGGTGGTGAGCAATTGCATTGTGCATAATTTTGTATATTCTATCATTATTATTGTTGTTGTTGTTGTTGTTGTTATTGTTATTTTCCCTTCCTTTTCTGTTCTGTTAAACTGTCTTTATCTCAACCCATGAGTTTTTCTCACTCTTACCCTTCTGATTCTCTCCTCTTCCCACTGTGGGGGGGGTGGGGGGTGGGGGTGTGAGCGAGCGGCTATGTGGTGTTTGGCTGCCTGCTGGGTTAAACCATGACACTTAGTCAAGTTTTTTCATACACCCATTTGCACCTAATGTGTTTATCTCCAGAACTGTTATTTCTCCAGTAGATGAGAAGCAAATTAGGGAAATGGTTACATGATTCCTCAAATCCTTCTTTACACCTGTGTTTCCTTTCTAAGGGGTCCTACCTTCCCACCATGCCTGGAGACCTGCTTTTTGATCAGAAGAACTGGAAAATCGGTCAATATGATACACCCTGGAGTAAGTGCTGGGGAAATTTTACTTCAGTCCAGCCCAGCTGCTCCTATATGGATGGCAGACATGGGGAACTTGCTAGAAATGTGCCCTGAGACAGCCTGGCCAGGGGATGGAGGGAAAGAAGGAACAGGTGGATGGAGGGAAGGGTGGTTTTCTTTAAAGATACCCCTGTGCTTCTGTTGAGTACTTTACCAATCTCCTTCTGGCTGCAGCAACTCCAGGTCCATTTATGGCAAACTCTGTGAGAACCATGTTGTGAGACCAGATCCCAGTTGACGGGAAGAAGGTCTTACTTGAGAAAGGCCTGGGCTGTTGCCCTCCCAGTGAATTTCTGGCCATGTTTACATCATGGAGGATTTTGTAATTGGGAGACAATTGACTCATTAATCTAATTCCCTTTCATACACAGCTTGTCAGTGTGGATCATACTGGATTGTCACCAACGTAAGTGTCTTTTGGCTTTTTGCGATGCTGAGGGTCTTCTGTCTGCTGTTAGGTTTTCTGCCCTACATCTTAACGCTGCTGTCATTTCTTTACCTACAGTGCGGGCATCCCGGGGAAGTCAAACGATGCCTATGTGGTGCCAAAGTTGGAGGAATTAATCACAAACCTGAGAGAGGTTTTGTGAGGAAGGAAATGTAAGTTGATGCTCCCTGCCCTACAGCCCAAGAGAAATGAACAGGGCTGTGGCCACTTGGCCCACTTTCCATTCTCTGGGCACAGGGGAAACACTGTAGCTGGGCAAAGCAAGGTCTTTGTGACCCAGGGTCCAGTCGCAGAAGGAAATCTTGGAAATACCTACTGAGGGGAACAGAGGGGAGAGAAAGCATGTTCAGCAGTTCTTCACTTCCAAAAGTCTCATCTCACTCCAAGTTCACACTTGTTCTGACCCAGGGATAGCTAAGCCTCTGTCAATGTTAACTTACATGACATGAGCCCAGTCATTGAGAGTGTAAACTGAATTACATTTCCTTATCACAGCACAGAGGATAAAACAGGAAAAGGATACATCCTTGGGAGCCCTTCAATACGGAGAATTGAATTGGAGAGGGACTTGTCGCCTGCCTCTGTCTGTCTAGCAAGAGCTGTCCTGCATTCGTCCATGCTGCTGGGGATCTATACAGATAAACAGGTGAAACAGTCCCTGCTTCTTTTCTCTCCCTTACCTCCTTCTCTCTGTCCACCCAACTTAGCCTGCAGCTTCCACATGATGAATAGCTTCTGCCCTACTCTGGGAGGAAGATTTCCTGAGAGCTAAATTAAGAAACCACCCTGTCTTCCAGGCGATTCTGAGTCTGATGACAGAGAAGCCAAAGGATGTGGCAAAATTCTTCTGGGACCACCTTGAAAAAGATATTGAATGCCTGGCAGAGGCACTTAGCAGAAACACAGAGGATGCCACAGTGACTGTCCATCTGTTTCTCCAGCACTTGAGCAACAGTACAACAGGTAAAGGTACATTCCATGCATTGGGAGGGTACCAGCAGGCTTACATCAGGTTGGTTTTCACACGGTCACTGGAACTGGTGGCTCTCATCCCATGACTGCAGCTGTTCTGCACAGACTCCAGTGTCTACTGGGAGAGGGTCCTTATTTTGCTTTGCATTTCCTACAGGACAAAACATGGCATTGAACATTTTGCTGAGGCAAGAAGACCGAAGGCAGTGGGAAACCTGCTTTAGCACCCTGACTCAGCCGTTCTTCCAGGTATGTGAGGGACTGGTCGCTGTGTTTCCAGGTATCCCATATACAAACTACCACTTTGCTAGGGATCAAGCGCAGAGCCCACATGGGCTCTGGTGAATACCCAGACACATCCAATGAACTGGGACATTCCGACATGCAATAAACAGGTTTATCACCTCTTTTTTAAGATGCTTTTTACATGCTGATTCAAATCCCCTTTAGAAAAAAATTGGCTCCAGGCCTTGGAGGGCAAGAAAATTCCCTGTTCGTTTCTTCTTGGGCAATTTTGTTCTTGTCCCAGCTTTGTTCTTCAACAGAAAGTTTTTACTGTCTCTTCCCTTTCTTCAGAGCCACCATTGTCTTCCCTCATGAGAAGATTTGTAAGTCCTCCCAAACCCTTTTGTAACAATAGGCAGCTCCTAACAACCCTTCAAATTCCACAGGCCTTGGAGCAGAGCCTTACTTCTGTCAGACAGCAGAGAATGAGAGATCCTCAGGGTTCAAACCTGCTCCTACAAATAGCTTATGACCAGATGACTCCTTTCGAAGACCAGCCAAATCTTGGACTGGTTGGCCTGTCCTACATGTGGAAATTTGAACAGAAGATGTCCATCCAGACCCTGATGCATCTCCTTCAGCAAGAACACAGAGAAGGTGAAGGAAACCGCTACCCTGTTCTTCTGGAGCTCATGTCTAAGGTTTGTTGTAGAAACATTCCTCCTCCTTCAAAGCAGAGACAGGCACCATGTGGATTCACCATTCCTGGTATCAGTGGGGCACTAAGTTGATTCATTTCCCTGTTTCCCAGTAGAGTGCCCTTCTGAATACCACACAATGCCAGATACAGTCCTGGTTCCTCAGATAAGTGCATGGATAGCAAAGTCATGCTGAATTTTCCCTTCCAGCTCCAAAACATCCAGCATGTCCAACACCTGCCTGACATTTTCAGTCTGCAGAAAGCCCTGATCCACTTCTTCCAGAACAGCCATGAAGGGGAAATATACTCTGTACAACAGTTCCTAGACCAACATGAACTTTCAGGTATGACATGGACCTATTCCGATCCCAGTAAACTGGCCTCTACTAGTCCTCAACACCCACATTTGAGTAGTAAATTTATTTTTATTTTTATTTTTATTTTT
>NW_009218033.1:251-10598 GCF_000690835.1 Fulmarus glacialis | reverse complement strand
AAGGGGTGGAGAAGCTTCTGGGACGCGTTTGAGTCTCACCGTCGTTTTGTCCCCCCTTCTCTCTCCTGTCTTTAGCTACATCCGGTACTCCCAGATCTGCGCCCAGGTTGTCAGAGCGGCAATGAAGCCTCAGTACAAAGCAGAGGCAGAGAGGGCGGCAATGGCCAATGTGAAAACCGTGAAACCCAAGAAGGAGTAAAATGTGAGTAAACTGGATGGGCTGGGGTGCCTTATTGTAGCTTTTTATACGGGGAGTGTTGGTTTTCCCGTGTGAGTTGGGTTAATGACAGTCTGTAACTGTTTGGCTCATTTTGTGCTCTGTGTGGAAAACCAGCTCTGATCTTCATGTGTGAAACTGGAACGGATTGCTGACTGGGTTAGTGCAGCCGTATGCCGATGTTTTAGCCATGTGCCGATGTCTCTGCATCCTGGTTACGTGTGGGATAGGAAACTGCGTAATCTCATTAGTTCAGTAAAATGAGATGTTCTTTCCATCAAGCCCTGCTTTGAACGATTTGGGGTTTGGTCAAAGTTATTATGGACTTATGTAAAACAGCTGAGTTTCTGCAGTGATGTTCATAGGTTTCCTGGCTCTTACTTTACTAAGCCAAGAGATGGCCTGTCTGAACTACTGTTTCCCCTAATCAGCAGACTTATTTGTGTAAGGGTTATCTACTGTCTGTGAAAGATAGATGCTACTTGTACCTTTATTTGTGACACTGCATACATTGTGAACATCTGAAGTCTCTTCTAAGTAGAACAGCTTCTATTCCTGACCTGAGATTAAATATTACTACCTTTTGTTTGAAGCATACCCTGTACATAGTCTTGAATCGAATAAATTGTATTTTAAATCTCTCATAGGAGCTGATCTGTGGTGAATACTCCTAACAGCAAACTGCAAAGCTGTAGGCAAGCTCAAGACTCTGCAAGATAATGTCATCACATTAACTGTAAAACTTGCCTCTGTGTGTAAATCAGCATGCTAATAAATGTAATTTCTGTTAAACGAATGTGTGGAAGTTGTTGTTCCTCTTGAAACAAAGTACTCCATTTTGCAGAGACATTTATCTTTCACTTGCATTAAAATAGAAGACTGCTTTTATCAGTCTACCATTCAGTAGCAACATACGGGTTTTTTTAAGGCAAATCTCTCGTTGGATTTCATGCTGATATTTCAAGTACATCAATGAGTGAGAGATTTAATTGTTGTTTAAAACTTTTCTGCCTGCTTCATTTCAATGATTAATGATTACTTTGGAAAAGTTTTCTTCACTAAAGCCCATGTCAACAGAGAATATAGGCATATCATTTCGATAATTAAAAATACCTCTGTCAGTTCTCTCTGCTGGAAGTGGTACACTGTTGGCTTTCAAATTCTCTGTCATCATGGTGTTCATCTTCCATTTGTGCTTAGAACAAAACTAATTTGGGGAAAATCAATTTGATGAGGCTTAGCGTTAAGACTGAAGTAGAAGCAGGATATTTTGCCATGGATGTGCTGCATGGGATCTAATCTCCAAAGCTGTCTGGAACACTGAGCAGCGAAGCCAGAGTTGGAGACTGGCTTCCTGTATGAGGTGGGGAAGGAGGCGCAGAAATCCCTGGACTGTGCTCTGATCACTCAGCTACTGGTTGTCTTTCTTGTTATCACTTTGTCGCTGCGCTGGGAGGGAGAGGGACATGCGTTCACTAGGAAACAGTAGGAATAGAGGGTGACACTCTGTCCCCTCTTGGCTTTCAGCTGTATTGGTTTGGGGGGAAATGTTTGCATGTTTCTGCTGCTGTGTGCCTTCACAGCAAGTCCAACATTGTCCCACTGCACAGCAAGGAATACAGCATGCTTACAGAACTGGCTTCAGGTTTGTGTTCATGTAGACACTTCTGCTGTTGACTCAAACATGAGGCATTACTTTCTTCACAGTGTAATAAACTCTCTCTTCTAAGAGCATAATAAAATAAGCTCAATTTTTTTTCATGTAATTTAAAGCTAGTCCTTAAATGAATAAACTGTGATTTTTGTCTATCACTTGTTTCAAGTAATAAAGTATTTTATAGAATGGTATATAGTTTTTATTTTAAAGAATATTATAAATACAGTCTTAAGTAAATGGCTGTAAATGGCAAGGACCTTTTTCTCCCGAAGAGATGTTTTTGATTTAGTGATTGTCATTGAACTTACATCTAACTAGCTGCAAACCATTTCATCCATTTTGCTGTACTGAATGATAGGAAGAAAATTTACAGTAGTTAGTACGTGGGTGGGGGGGAAAAAATACCACACCAAAACTTTTACACAGTGTTTACAACTTTGTATGCTAATATAACTCAATCTATAGTTTGAAATAGAAACAAACCACACAATGATAATGAATACAAGCTCTGCAATAATACAACCCAGCAATGTGAGAGAACTATTAAAGTACTTTTAAAAAAAGTAAGAATGTACATATTCAGCCTTTTGCCCCATGTTGTTTCCCCTCCCCTCCCCCTGCAACTGAAGGAACTGAACTTGTCTGCAGATCTAGATCAGTCTGTGGAGCGTGTAATAAAAATAGATACTGCCTTTATAGGCCTTACAGATGCGCATGTGTTCTTAAAACAGTAACAAGTTCACAAACAAAACACGAACGGTGTTTACCTGAGAATAAATAAATTTGATGAGTTGATAGCATATTTTGCTGTTGCTTACGATCCTGATATATACACACACACAGGCTATTACATTCAGTGTCTGGTAATGATATTCTAAAAGTGAATACATTTACAAGAAAGGCTGTTATGAGACAACTTGTCTTCCTAGTGGCTCTTTTTTGGGAGAGATTCAGTGTCAACAATTTAGGAGAGTAAAGCATAGCTGCCATTAATTTCAAAAGCATTGTATTGTAATATTGGATATATTTTGGCCAGATGCAGAGAAAAAATTCTTAAGAAAGGTGTTATTTTTGGTATGGAGATGATGGCTACTGCTTTTTCTTTAGTGAGCGTTAACAGGCTTATTCAGAGAATATTTTGATATTACCATTGTTTTTACAGTGCTTCCTTTTCTGGGCTGGCTTCCACTTCTACCTCTTCATATTCCTCAACATCTGCAGTGGCATCCTGGTACTGTTGGTACTCGGACACAAGGTCATTGGTGTTACCTTCTGCTTCAGAAAACTCCATCTCATCCATACCTTCACCAGTATACCAATGGAGAAATGCTTTTCTTCTGAACATAGCTGAGAACTGTTCAGAAACCCTGATGAAGAGTTCCTGAATGGCTGTGTTATTGCCAATAAAGGTAGCTGCCATCTTCAGTCCTCGAGGTGGTATGTCACACACAGCCACTTTGACATTATTAGGGATCCACTCCACAAAGTAGGAACTATTCTTGGTCTGGACAGCCAGCAACTGCTCATCCACTTCTCTGGTAGACATTCGGCCTCTGAAGATGCATGCCACGGTCAAGTAACGTCCACGACGAGGGTCGCAGGCTGCCATCATGTTGCGTGCATCAAACATTTGTTGAGTAAGCTCTGGCACTGAGAGGGCTCTGTACTGTTGGCTACCTCGAGCTGTCAGTGGAGCAAAGCCTGGCATAAAGAAATGCAGGCGAGGAAAGGGCACCATGTTAACAGCCAGCTTCCTCAGATCTGCATTCAGTTGACCAGGAAAACGGAGTGAGGTTGTGACACCGCTCATTGTTAGGGACACCAAGTGGTTGAGGTCACCATAGGTGGGATTGGTGAGCTTTAAAGTTCTAAAACATATATCATACAGAGCTTCATTGTCAATGCAAAAGGTTTCATCTGTATTCTCTATTAGTTGATGGATGGAGAGGATGGCATTATATGGCTCTACGACCGTGTCGGATACTTTGGGTGAAGGCACAACACTGAAAGTGTTCATAATCCTGTCGGGATACTCTTCTCTGATTTTGTTGATGAGGAGCGTGCCCATACCTGAGCCTGTACCACCACCAAGCGAATGGATGAGCTGGAATCCCTGAAGGCAGTCACAGCTCTCGCACTCATTCCTGACCACATCCATGACATTTTCAATCAGTTCAGCGCCTTCTGTGTAATGGCCCTTTGCCCAGTTGTTTCCAGCACCTGAATTACCTGCAAACAGAATTGCAGAAAGAACAGCCACAAAGTTAAGAAGAGAATTTTTAAAGGCTACAAACATGGGAGTTAAAAGGCTGTTTTTGGGACAGTTGACTCTGGTTAGTTTGCTGACAGCATGCAGTACATACCATGAATAAAATTGTCAGGTCGAAAGAGTGGGCCTATTTTGCTAGACCGTACACTGTCCATTGTACCAGGTTCCAGGTCCACCAAGATAGAACGGGGTACGTATTTATGGGCTAGAACAAAAGAAAACGAATGCGAACAGTTACTGTTAGAAGTCAAAGAGACAGGCTTATAATCTCTCTGAAAAATCCAACTCACCTACAGTGATTTGGGGATATATATTTTTTTTAAATTACTTACTTTAGCCTTCATGTTGGCTCTGCAAATTGCTCTGCCAACACCTTAACAGTGCTGAACACTTACAGTAGGCCTCATTGAAGTACACGTTAATTCGCTCAAGCTGCAGTGTTGCATCCCCACGGTAGTTTCCAGCGATGTCAATCCCATGTTCATCACTTATCACCTCCCAGAACTGAAAAAGGAAAGAGGTTCAATACACTCACAAAGGTTTGGGGTTTTTTTCAGCACTATGTGTTCAGCACCAGCTCTGCTGTGCTCATGCCTGACTGCACAGAAAGTGGGAACTGTGCCTGAAGTGGGGGATGTTTTGCCATTTACGTATTAGATCAGAGCAGGGATCCTCCTCTCCCCCCCTCCCCAAATAAGTTCAAGGGGAAAGTTTAGTAGACCATTTATGCTGCTTATCACCCATGCACTAATAGGTAGAGGACCTCAATTTGTTCCCTTTATAGTAAAGGAAAATTGATCTTAGTTTAAACAACAGAGGTACTAGTTGGTATGAGCTTAACAAAAAAGTCGGGGGGGAGGTGTGGGATGGGGAGGGTTGCTTTGAGGCCTGTCATGCACAAGTGGAACTGTGGCATGGCAAAGCTGGTTCAGACAAATTTGTATGAGAGCAATGCTTTCCACAAACAGATGTTGGCCCTAAACGTCCTATCTTGACATTCATATGGATGTCTTGTACTGGGGCTCTTATCAAGGCAGCAGCCACAGCAGCGTTAATGTAGACACACCCACCCACTATAATGACCAGGCTATTTTAATTTTAAAGGTCTTCTGGTTTAGCATCCAGTCTCATTTTGCGTGTACAAGTACACCATTGCCAACATGTGCATGGTGTTTTAGTGTGTGTGCACGCTTTTCTACACGTCTTACTAGACATAAGCGGTTTCCAGATCAAAGCCAACAGAAAAAAATATAAACCTTTCAACTATCACACTGGCTGCATTCCAACTATCTGCGTCTGACATGACATTCCCTGGCCATCCACAGCTTCATGTTCCAACAAAAGGAATCAAGGTGAGATTTGTGGGAGCAAGAAATGGAGGAAGAACACATTGGAACAATCCTTCAGATATCATGCGTCCTCAAAGACCTTCCAGACCCAAATTAACCCACACACTTTTTTTTTTGACAACTTCCTACTAATCAATAAAAAAAAAAAAAAAATGGACATCACACAGGAAAAAGTTTTGTTTTTTTTTCTCGTTGCACACAAAGTCAGCAATGAGCAACTTCTCTCTAAGTAACAGATGGCAGTGTTAGAACTACACAAAAGTACTCCAAACGACATGACTACCTCTCGCCGGAGGCCAGTTAGGCAGGAATCCTTAACTGCACTTTGTGCCACACTCAGAAAAACCTAATTGGTCACTGATAGCACAGGTCATTCTGTTGACTAGTACAACCCCATAGTAATGATTATAACGTGGCAGAGTTACTGCTGTATGGCTGAACTAAAGCACTGACATCACAACTTTGCAGCCCTGGAATTACTGGCTCTTTCACTTTTCCCAGTATTTTGCAGACTAGGTTAGTGCCCCTGGGAACATGAGTCCCAGCAGAAATGCTCTGGAGCACTTACAATCACTGTGCCATAGTTCTTGCAGATGTTTCATTCTTTGACAGTCTTAACATTAACCTTTGCATGAGGAGCAAGCCCATCTTATGACTTTCACATCAAAATGCTCATATTCGCTGCTAACATGCCATGCATCCTGCCACTGAATTAACAAAGTAATTGTTCCCCCCAAAAGTCCCCATCTGTTAACGACATGTGACCTGCTACCACTGATAGCACTTACTACTAATGACCAATATTGAAAAGAGACCTTACCTTAGCTCCAATTTGGTTCCCACACTGGCCGATCTGAAGATGCACAATTTCACGCATTTTGTGTAGCTTAGACCTGTTGGTGGCTACAACCTAACACAGGTTTTCTAGTTGCAGTCCCCAGAACAAGCCCTCTTTCTGCTGCTGTATCAGCTACACCCAGTGCAGTCCGCCCCAAGGGGCCTTTTTATACTAGTGGGACTGTCACTCAGCCAGCAAGGGGAGTAGCCAGCTCCTCAGGCTGCTCATCAAAGCATTTCACAAGGAGGCAAAGTGCCTATTCCCTGCCTGTGTCCAGGGTACAAGAGCACAGGTACATTACTGAGTGGCTTGGAAAAGAAAATTGTCACATGCACACCCCCTTCCAATGAATTCCAGTTCTCTGTGCAGCAAACAGTATGATTCATGAATATCTGTGCACATTGTATTTGTGTTTCATTATTTTATACCTAATATATATACAAATATATACACATCTATAGAGATTATAGCCAAAAATGAGCAATCTTAATTTATTAAGGACATATGCTTCTGCCACGTAATTTAAATTCTAACATCATAGGAGTCATACAGGACAACATCCATAATAAAAACAGTAACAACTTTTGAGCAGTAGCCTCCTATAATCACAACATTCAGTTGCATTGCCAGGCAAACTTGCAGTTCACTAATAAGCATCATTCTCAGTGTCTGACTGCATGAAGGAAGGGGACAGGATCAGTTGCAAAAAAATACTTTGTAAAACATAAATATAACACTGCACTCTCAATGATATATGTTCCTTAAACATTTAATAAGAATCCATCAATTTCAGCCAATCTAAAATCTAAATCACCTTTTGACTAACTTGCACAGCTTCTCTTTCTCTCTTTCTCTATCTTCCTTTCCTGAAACACAGTATTTCTTATATTTCTTATTTTCTGAGATGTAGCATTTCAGAACTTGCCAGGAAAAAGCTAGAGGTGAAAACCCAGTTCCACTGAAGTTAACTGTAATGTTCACTGTGCGAAATGTTTCACTGCATTAAAGGAAACGATGCAAGGCTGAGCAAAACATGACACAGTCATGTTGCCTGCTGATAAACAGGAGTAATATCACTGAGCAACAGAAGCCTAGAATGGACTGCCTTCTGGAAGCTTACAGTAGTTTTATTACATGCCAGATGACAGTCAGCGCTTTGCAAGTGTTCCTTTTAAGGATAGGAAAAGGAACTATAATTAGGAAAGCACCTTAAATTATTTTGTATAAAAAGATGACAGTGGAAGGACTTGACTCATTGAAAGTAACTACTTTACCACTTTATGGGTCGCTAGAGATAAGGAATCTCTGAGCTTGCATATTGCTCCAAAAGAAAAATCAGCTTATTCCAGACTTCCCCACCACAGATGACTTCCACTTCTTCCACCAGCCAATGGAGGAACAGACAAAGTTCCTGAGCCAAAGTTTAGCACCAGAAGTGCATTGCAAAAAAGTAGCTAGCCAACATTCTGTCATCCTCTGCCAAGCTACGAGCCGTCCTCAGTAGGGAGCGATAAAAGCAAGACTTTAAATTCAGGTAGATTAATTTTGTTTCCTTAAAACACAATAGTTTTATCATTTTCAAAAAAATAAGTGTTCTCTAAACAGTTTAGTTTACTCAGCAAGAAAACATAACAGTTATGTTCCATTGCCACATTGTAGCTATTTTCTACAATGGCAGTAGATATCTTCTACAATTACCTAAGACAAAATTATGGAAAGGTTATTTGGACATTTACTTCGAAAGCGAATTTCATTTTATTCATGCACATTTCATATTTGTTTTCTCCAACTATGCTTAGCTGAAAGTATTAGTGCAATTCTGAGTTGTATATTCAATTGCTGCATTCTGAATGGGAGCTGCATTGACACAATGTGTCAAGAGAGCTACTGACACTAAATAAATGCTACTCAAAAGATGCAATGTATTAATCTAAAACAGCCACAACTTATGAAGATGCTGAAGACGCTAATTCACTGTCCAAAAAATTTGGCAAAATAATTTCAGCAATAAATATACTCACTGAGAGCATCTCACAAGCAAAGAAAAAAAAAGGGAAGTGAAAGAAATATGCAATCACTTAACATTGGTTTTTCTCTTGCTAAAAATAGCTCCCTGGAATCATGTGCCTCCTCTGAAGCACTTCCTTATTAGCCTTAAAAATTAAGGCACATGACACAAAGCACCTGAGGTGGTTTCTGAAGCGGAGGTGGTTTTGTGCCTCTTTTCCCTCTCCTCCCCAACCGCATTTCTGTGAACATCCAAGTCTGTCTTTACCCCAAACCTGGTAAATGAAAAGCCTGTTTCTCTGTAGATTTTGTTTGCAGGCCTGTCATTCCTCAGCTCTGAGAAACCTCAAGCCTGTTAACTGCCTGAGTGCGCTTCCCAGGCACAGCCATTGAACATGTGCTATTGCAGATTAGCGGTGTGAGCGTCCCCAGAGAAAGAGGAGATGGTGGCGGAAGGGTTGGCTTCGAGGGACTTTGGGCACTGCGGAGATTAGGAGCAGCCTGGCACTGGGCACAGCTATTACCAGCCCATCCCGCAGTGTCCATTATCAGGCTGCCCACTGCTTCCATTGCCTTCAGAGTGGGCCCCAGATACCAAAGCCCTGGTGATGGGCACAAGTTAAGACCACAAACAAGCCAGGTTTTTTTGGTTACTGGGGGTTTTTTTGTTTCTGTTTTTCTTGGATGTTTTTTTTAATGCCACCACAGTACCCACCAGCAGCAAATACACATGTGCAGGGAGGCATTCTGGGATACTTTTTTCTTTTTTAATACGGATTGCTTGGGAAGAACTAGCTTTTTACTGTAGCAGAGAAGATTGTTGAGAAGAAAGCCTGTTCAACTTGGGATAAGCCAGGCTACAGGCCACCAGATAATTTTAGAGAGATCTGTGAATGGCTACGAGATGAGCTGATGCCAGTCTCAACTAATCTGGGCTAGCTACATCATCCTTAGGAATGCTACCAAGAAAAGTTGCATTCAACAGGCAATAAAGACTACCTACTTCATATTTTCATTTCAATTAAGAAAAAGTATTTAAAGACTGCCTCCCTCTGGCAGGTGGTCCAAAGGAAATAAGGCAGGATTGCCCACTGTAAGTTATCATTAGTATAATGAGCCCATATATTTAAACAAATAGGTTTTAGTACAATCAGAGTGGACAACCGAGCAGTTCTTTACCTTCTTCAGACTGCAGAGCTATGACCCAGGAAAAACCTGGGGCTTGCAGCATGTGAATTTATCTGCTGGGTAGTGCCCTTACTTGGGCCCTACCACCACAACTGTTGTGTTTGGATCATTTGATGAATTGCCAAAAAGGTCAACTGCTCCACAGTCAGGCTCAGTTCTTGCTCTGCTTTTCCTTTTGTTGCATTGGTTCTCAGTGCCTCAGTTTCTCTGTTCATCATGTGGAGCTAATAAACCTCATGCCTTTTATAAAAAGTGCTGAGAGCTAAGGAAGAAAAGCTATGAGGGAAGAACTGGCTGTGGTTTACTAAACCTGTTTACCAAACATGAAAGCTCTAACCAATGTATGGAAAAGAGACAGGTAGTCGTCTCACACAGATTCTTAAACCTTCTGCAGGAAAATTAGAAAACTATTTTTACTACTGACTAAATCTTGTAGCAGATAATAAAGAATCTTCAAATGTCCTGAACCCTAAAGAATAGCCTAAAAAATGGTCACAGGCTTGTATTCCTTTGTAAATTGTAGCATAAAAGGGCTTGAGAAATTCAAAATTTGGGACTAGCAAAAAAATCCCAACCAAACAAAGAAACCGGCCTACCTGCTCTATGCAATCACACAGTCGCTGGGCGCAGCCTTACAGAACGCTGATGTGTTAGGCCAAAGGTAAAGAAACCTGTAACCCAGCCACACAGGGCCTGCGTCTGTCCCAGATACAAGTCCTCTTGTCACGAACCCTGTGTTGACAGCAACAGCATATATTGAATCATCATAGTATTTTAATAGCTTTTCCTTTTCCTTTTTTTTTTTTTTTTGGGGGGGGGGAT
>NW_009218033.1:0-230 GCF_000690835.1 Fulmarus glacialis | reverse complement strand
TTGAGCATGTGAGAAGGAGACCGCCCCTGGGGGCACAGCGGGACGCCTGCATTCCCTCCAGAGCACCCAGCGGGGCTGCCCGCGGAGGGGGTGCTGCAGGGCCCAGGAGCAGGGAGCGCGAACACAGCGATGTAAGGTCTCTCACTACCTTTGTTCCTTATCCCCTCATAAATTAATTAGATACCATTAGGAAGGACTTAGCGACGTACACGCTGTACACATCACTCAGT
>NW_009218032.1:0-6732 GCF_000690835.1 Fulmarus glacialis | reverse complement strand
TTTATTTTTTAAATTTTATTTTATTTTTAATTATAAAAGGGTTGCAGTTATCCTGGGTTGAATGTTCCAGTTAGGCATTGTTGATACTGCGTACTTTACAGTACATGTGCTGCTGTTCATCTGAGAAGTGCTTATGCTTTCACCCATTTAGGACGAAAAAAATGATGCTGTGCAGCTCATCTGGTCAAGCAAAACACAAAAGTCTATGTAGTGTAGGCAGTGAATTGCCCTGAATGCTGATCAACCAGAACTTCTTTAAAAACAACAGCAACAAAAAGAAATTCAAATAATGAATAAATAGAAGGAAACTATAATGAGAATGTGGTTATTTTGTAAGCAAAAAGAGGCCAAGTTAACTGAATAAATTATTCAGCTGTTAATTGAAAGAGCTTTTAAAATTAAATTTTTTCTTCTACATTTCTCTGCTGGTTTTGGCCTCTGAGGTTCTGCACTGAATAGGTTTTCCCCATTTTCTGTTAGCATGTATTTGTAGTCCTCGCTGAAAATATGATTATTCTCAGTGCAACCACAAAAAGCAGCATTTTTTTTCACTCAAATGTCATGTAAATATCTTGTTTTGTTTTCCTAACTACTTTTGTATCCCAGAAATTTCCTCTTTTTGTGTGGGGAATATGAAGTAGAATCTGATTGCTTGCTTGTTTTAAGATTGTCTTGTATCTCCTCCAGATTGGTTCTAACAATGTAATTTTTGGATTTGAAAACTTTGATGCTTCTTGCTCAAAATGAGTTTGATTTCACTGGACAAAGAGCCTGCTTTTTGTATGATTTTTTAAATTTAAAAAAAAAAAGAGTTTAGATTCCATTTTATTTTGCGATATCCTGGTTTCCATTAATCTAGAATTTGGAAACAGCAGAAGCGAAGTGGGTCAATAGAACAATTACCAATCAATAGTACATTGTTCTTGAGACCAAAATAGCTAATTAATACCACATGCATTATGGGGTTTTTTTGTGATGTGGTTGGGAACTGGCTGAGACTGCCATAACCATCTTGTATAGCCTGGGTGGGAGCTCTCTCATACAAAGTCCAGACTTCAAAGGCACCGTTCTAATTAAATGATGGCCTGCGGTTAAGTGCACACAAGTCACTTAATTTTTCGGTTCCCCATCTGCAAAATAGGGATAAAACTATTTGCTTTCTCTCCTGTCATTTGAGATTGCGGTAAACTGAGTGTGACTTTGAGAGCTCATCTGCAAACCTCATTTCAATGTGCCCTGCTTGCACTGAGGTACTTGCACACGATGTTCATGCATTGTTTGAAAACAACTGTGCTTGTGCCCCACAGTTCGGAGATGCAGGATTGCGGCTTCTGTCTGAACACCTCACGATGCTGCAAGTGCTCAACCTCTGCGAGACTCCTGTCACGGATGCTGGGCTGCTGGCACTTAGCTGTAAGTGACCAAAATAAGCTACAGAGGAAAATTTTGTGGGTTTGGAGGAATTCACGTGGGTTCAGACAGAAGATTGATTTCTCGGCTGCCACAGCGCTGCTTCCGCAGGGATTTAGGACAGGCCGTGGTTGTGTCTGGGAGCTGTTCCCTCCTCCCTGCCCACTCAAGTGGCCGTTCAGCTGCAGGCAGGGGAAGCAGGACGGTGATCTGAGCCTGCCGACACTTGGTGGCCTCGTGTGGGCTTTGTTGTCCCAACCATACTCTAGCTCTTGCCTCTGACTTTACTGATGGTACTTGTCTCGATCTCATGCGGTGACCTGTTGCCCTGGGACTTCCCGGCTTTTTTCACGTGCCCTCCTGGGGGTGTCCCCTTTGGGTGGGCATCTGACCTCGTGGTGCAGGAGAGGAGCACTGCAAAGCCACGTAGCAACTTGTTATTGAGTTTAGCAACTGTGCACAGCAGGTTTCGTACCCTCTTTGGCATTTTTTGTTCCTTTTTTTTGGGGGAGGTGAAACTCTCGCTTTTCTTATTTTAAATAGGGTAAGGCAGAGCGGGGTCATCTAAGCAGCATTCAGGATTCCCTTGTGCACTGAGAGCTGCTCGACATGCCAGAATGAGGCCCTTTCCTACACCCAACAGTATATTATAAACCTCGCCTATTGGGTTTAAAGGGCTCCTTTAATAGGCTTGATCCTACAGAGACGTGCCAGACAGGCCAGTAGTTATGGCTCATCTTAGGAAACTATTCTGCTAAGTACTGGAGCCTAAAATGGAAATGGGGGGCAGGGAGGGGAGAGGGAGGACTGCTAGATCAGCACGGCCCCTGCGTGCACCATGCAGAGCACTGAGAACGGGCACTATTCAGAATAATGTGCAGGAAACTGATTATGAGAAGTTGCCTGAACTCCTTTGAAGTCAGCAGACTTAAGCATATGCTTAATGGCCCTTCCTAAATAGGGACTTTTTCCTGGATGAGGGCCCAAACAGCTGTTTATCCATTTGTACTTTTATATTTTACACTATTCAGCTTTTTCCTGAGAGTGCTGCACATAGTCATGTCTTGTTTATGCTTTGGCCTACTGTAAGCCTTATATTTTAAGAAAATGCAGCATGATCATAAATATCTGTGTGTTTTCTCTTTTAGCCATGAAGAGCCTGTGTAGTTTAAATATGAACAGCACCAAACTTTCAGCCGACACCTACGAAGATCTCAAGGTATTTCTGAATTGCATCCACTAAAGATGAGAAGTAGCTGACCCAGGAAGACTTGCAGATTTAGCAAGTACATGGTGGTAGTGCCTAGAGCAGAGAGAACTGGCCCCATGGAGTGGGTAGCATGAAAGTCATCTGAAGAGGGTAGAGTGGATTATTCTGGGGAGATAACGACTGAAAACAGCATTCTGAAGTTGCTGGCTTTGATGGACTCAGGAAACGTTTAATATGCTGAATGGATGAGTATGAGATGGAATCAGAAACTGAATCTTTCTGCCAGTGCTATCAACAGTAAAGGTTTCATAAATAGGAGCATATTGGTTGTTTCTGATGAGGATACACAGACAGGTAAAATCTAGTGCACACCTCCAAAGCCATGTCCTGTACTGTTAACAGGCCCAAAAGTAATGTGGGTGAACAGCATTACGGAGCTTTGATTCAGAACGCAAAGCGAGAATTAAAAGCATCGAGGAAGGCGCAAGTTTATCTTGATACCTCTTGGACTGGAACTGGGCTTTAAATAGAAACACCTGCACAAACACTCAGTTCCCGAGTTTGACATTTGTACTGTGAATTTACCACCACTTCGGCAAAATGGTGTAAAGAACTAGAATGTAGCTGTGGGAGAGGAACAGCCCCAGGTGGTTTCAGCCAAAGACTACCTGAGATGTGTTGGCTTTCATGACTTCACGTGGACTTTGTCTTCACTCTGGTGTTGCGTGAGTCACATCTCCCAAAGTCTTACCTTATAGACCCAAGCGCTCAAGATGAAACTCCACATTATGTTGTCCTGTGTGTTGAAACCTTAGATTGTGCCAAGTTTATTCAAAAAGGTCACAACCTTGGGTTGAGTTTTGAACTTGAGGCAAGTTCTGAAACTGCTCTGCTTTCAAAACTCACTGCAAACGTGTATCTTTGGTTCTGGCTGTGGAGCCAGGGCTCCCCCAGGGACTCAGTTGCAATGCTGCTAGCTTGGATTTTTCAAGATCAAGTTTTCAAAGCTTGTGTCACAATTGTATATGCAAAGAAGTCGTCCTTGGAATTAACAGCTGGCTTGCAGATGGGTTCACACAATGGAGCTTGTATCAGGCCCCAAGCATTTACAGACAATCAAGGTCAATGCTGTATTTGGCCCAGGGCTCTGAAATCAAGTCTATTGAAAGGCTCCCTCCAGTCCTACCCCTGCTTCTGAGACCCTTTGCCACCAACTTCAGACCAAAACTCGTATTTTCCTAACTGGTTCCCTCTGCTCTGGTATTGCATTAACAGTCCTTAGCAGCAACACAAGAAAGTGACTTGCCAGGGCAAACAGCAAAACTGGCTGTGAGCAAAGTCCCGATGATTGCAGAGAATTAAAAAAGCTGAGAAAACAGGCATGCGTCACTTTTTCCCCTCTCACCTCTTTCATTGAGATTTATCTTAGTGGCCATTTTTTTTGAGCTCTGTGTGTGTTCAAAGGGGAGGGTAATAGTTTCCTTCCCTGGGGCACATGGTTGTAGGTCTGTTGAGAACAGCTCAGACTTCAAAGAACATTTTTTTGATACAAATCTTTCCTTCTTCTCCCCTTGGTCTGCGAGAGCATTCAGGGCACAAGCCAGTGATGACATTTCCTCTCTGCTCCGTCCCCCACCCCACTAAACACGCTTGCACACACACAGACACCCACATATGTACCAGGCAGGCTGAACCAGACAATAAATAAACACCCACTACTGAAGTCATTATTGCCTAACTGAAAAATTATTTGCTGGCAGTGTCTGTAGGATTATGACTAGCTCTTATCAAAATATGTGTGCACATAAATCAAGGAGTGAGGTAATAATGACTCCTAGAAACTTCCAACTCCTCAATTATGCCTTAGCCTAATTAAACGTGTTTATTTGTTTTGAGAGAATTAGCCATACAATTATGGTCAGAGAGCATGGAAACGGGATCGACAAGTAGGAACAGTGCAAACAGCTGATTCCCATCTGCCTCGCGCAGGGTAATTCAGGAACAATATGTCCAGATGCAGTGGAGTTATGGAAAGGAGACCACAAAGACACCAGATTTGCTAACACTCTCCAAATTTTTTTAATACATGGAGGGAAAAATCAAGCAATGACTTAGTGTGGAGGCTGGAGAAGGAACGTGTGGCTGGCTGCTGCAGGTTGAGTCCACTGCCTTCATGGCTGGAGTTTGACAAACAAGTTTTGCTAAGCATTTGTATAAAAAATAAAGATGGGGGTCTGATCTGGACCTGATCACTGGTGCATGGGTTTTACTAGAGCCACTTGTTTTTGCCGCAGTGTGACTTAGTCTTGTGTGTCTGTAAAGGCTCCGCATCTCGTTCCTTCATTAACACCTGTATGCTTCAGCTCACTGCTGAACTCAGCACTGGTACTCTGCAGGGTTGAGGTCGTAGCGCATCTTCCTGCGGTTTGTGGCCAATAGATCAGTCCTCCCAGTTTGCTGATGGTACAGATTTGACGGGAACTTTTTTCCTGAGTCCTGACCGCGTGTCATTAATTCTGCCCTTTTTCTCCCCCCCCCCACAGGCTAAGCTACCCAATCTGAAAGAAGTGGACGTCCGCTACACCGAAGCATGGTGAACTCTCCCTGCCTCCGCCTCTTCTCTTTTGCTTCTCATGAGAAGGAAAAGATTTTTAAAACAAACAGAGAAAAACAAACCGGAAAATAACTTTTGGCTAATACCTGTAGAGCAGTGAGTCCTGGGACTTGGTGGTAGGAGTCGTGGTTGTGGGGTAGAGGAGTGGCGTTGTGTGTGTTGGGGGGGGACGGGGCAAGCCTGGACCCGGCCGGATTCTTTCAGCTTTGTGATTTCGGAATCAACATAATTTAAATTGAAAAGAAGAAAGAAAAGAAAAAAAAAAAAAAAAAAAAGACTTTGTAGCAGCAAGAGGATTATAAAGAGGAAAAAAACACCTTTGTGGATTTTATTTGCCTTTGTGTTTTATGCCGTGTGGAGAAAAAAAAATATATTCATTTGTCATTATTTACCTGGGTTTCCTTGGCTGGCACCCATCCAGTCAGAACTCCTCTTTCACCAGTTTTGTTCCAGAAAATCAAACTTACAAAAATCTCAAGAGAAGAAAACCAAAACCAATATGATTTTCACCTCCCCCCATGCCCTTGCAGTTGTTATGCAAAGTAATTTTGTTGTACATAAGATTTACATAATGCACCTATTTAAGAAAATGGTTCACAAATAACAGGTCTGGGACCTGTCTTTTATTTATGAATTGTTAATTCTTTTACCCTTTTTTTGCGTATAGTACTGTATAAACTAGTTTGCTGTCTTGTTGTTATTATTATTTTTTTTTAAAAGGAAATGTCCTCCTTGAAGAATTGCCTTTTAGTAATGCATACTGTATTATACTCCCTCTCTGTCACAACATTCATTGCGTTGTCTTTTTGATTTCAAAATGCCTCAAACGTTATCAAATAGGAAGGAAAATATCTCTCAAGGGGGGTATGGTTGTGGGGCAGGGGTGCAGGGATTAATAAAAGTCACATTTCCTTCCGAAGTCTGAAAACTTTCTTTAGTCTTTCAAACCATGTCAGGTTTAAACATGGGAAATGGGGAAAAGACGTTTATTTGGCCAATGGGGTATTCGCAAAACCCTGTAGATTTTACAAGTTGCCTCGGTTGTTTTCTGTTTACGTCCGATATTTCAAAAAGAGAAAAAAAAGCTCTCCCTCCATTTTGTGCATCAGCTTTTTCTATTTTTTTTCCCTTCCTCTTCTCCGCCCTCCCCTCCCTCCCCCTACCTGTTCTGTGCACGCATTGTTCTGCATGTTCCTCTGGGGAGACTGAAAAAATAGCGTTGTTGCTGATCCGATAGCTCTGACCTGTCTGTAAATGTGACTGCTACATTCTTCAAATTCCACAATTGCTTAGAAGATGATTTTTTAAAAATGGTGGTTTCTTTTATAACTATGCTGTTGACTTTTGTTTTTTTCATAATGAGCCTTCATTGTACAGAGCTGCTTATTTAAAAAAAAAACAAACAAAAAAACAAACAGAAGTTTTTCCTCTGTTTAACACCTTTATTTTATTCTTCAGCACCTCAAGGTTTCACATACAGCCAATGTAATTTTTTATA
>NW_009218031.1:331-635 GCF_000690835.1 Fulmarus glacialis | reverse complement strand
CCGCGCAGTGTGCGCATCCCAGCTGCGCCAGGGCTAGACCCTCCGTCAGCTCCCACTGTCGTCAAGTTAATCGGACCCGTTCGAGTCAGAGGTTTTGAAAGGATGTTATGATCTATGCCGTCAAACTGAATAACACAACTGAGGGGGAAGAGAAAGAAAAGGAAGCAAAAAAGCTTTGATTGGTTTCTCATTCCACTCCTCGGTGTATCATCCTATCCCATTAACACACCGATATCTTCATTTTCTACCCAGTCAATTTACATTTGCCCAGGGATGATTCCTCGAGGACCCGCAGCTTCCAACA
>NW_009218031.1:0-225 GCF_000690835.1 Fulmarus glacialis | reverse complement strand
AAAGTGCACTTGATTTCACGTTTCCCCGCCACCGCAGCACCCCGCGTTCACCCAAGTCAGCCGACTCCCAACTCCCATGAATTAACCCCGTAATTAAATGCTTCCTATTCAAGAGCAGTCAGACCACAGCAGGGGCCCAGGCCCCCAGCGCCGGACACCCCACGCGGGGCCGTTTCCTCACGCTGCTACCGGGGCTCCCGCAGGCACCTCCGGAGCCACCTGGGG
>NW_009218030.1:0-12342 GCF_000690835.1 Fulmarus glacialis | reverse complement strand
CCCTCCAACAGATATCAGGGTGGTTGAAGCCTCCAGTGAGAACCGGGGCTTGTGAACATGAGGCTGCTCCTATCTGTCTATAGAGGGCCTCATCTGCTCGGTCTTCCTGGTCGGGTGGCCTGTAGCAGACCCCCACTGTAATGTCACCTGTCCCTGCCCTCCCTTTAATCCTGACCCATAAGCTCTTGGTTGGCTCCTCATCCATCCCCAAGCGGAGCTCCATGCACTCCAGCTGGTCATTGACATAGAAGGCAACACCCCCTCCTCATCTCCCCTGCCTGTCCTTCCTAAAGAGCCTGTATCCCTCCATCCCAACACTCCAGTCATAGGAGCCACCATGTCTCAGTGATGCCCTGCAGGCGTGCGCACGTATCTAACTCCTCTTGTTTATTCCCCATGCTATGTGTGTTTGCATAGAGGCGTTTAAGTTGGGCCCCTGATGAAGCCCAACTTCTTACTGGCTGGAGTGACTGGAATTCCTTTGTGCTGCTCTTCAGGTGCTCTCCTGCTGACCTGTGATCCTTCTCCAGTCTCTGGGCATCTATTGCTGGCACTGGCATCAAACTGGTAGGAGTGGGATGGATTGAGGTTCCCCTCCCCCAGCAAATTTAGTTTAAAGCCTTAAATACAGGCTTTAAAGCCTTAAATACAGGCTTTAAGATGAAAATTGTGTATGAACTGAGTTGTACTTCAAACTTCAGAGCTATAAATTTATCAGTCGTTCTTGCTTCTGTGTTAGGTTCACCCAACTCACCTCTATTTAACCTGCATTTAAAAAATTCTGTGGTTTAATTCTGCAAAATGTATAATTAACAATCAAGTCTAGATAACTTCAAAGTTGTTCTGTGTTTTTTCCTCTGTTGATTTTTCTTTTCGAAGTCTCTCACTGTAGAGTACTTTTTTATAAATAGGGTCCATGTTTTCTGGGTATCTGCTGGCCTTTCTGTCAGTGCTTGTTTATGGTTCTATTTAGTTTCTCTTGTGTAACATTACTGTAATTTTTTAACTGAGTCTCTACTTCATTGTCATATACATTCTATCAGTAATGTATATTGTTTTAGAAATATCCCTTGCGTAGCTATTCTAATGAAATTCTTTTTAAAATACAGTAAGTAGAACAGTTATTTTAGTTACTGTGGCGTAAGTAGTGAACTGTCATCCCTTGTCCTCCATTTCCCAGTTACATTAAGTTCATGCTAGTCATTGATCAGACAATTAGAATTTGCAGGCTTCTATAAAAGAAAGGTTAAATAAACAGTTGCAGTTTCCATTATTTTCCATAATGTTTTTGCTAAAGCTGTTGTAAAATATAACATGTAAAAGAAATACAGTTGTTGTGATAATAATAGGGAAAAAGTTCTGCAGGTTAACTTCGTCATAAGCTCTTCTGCAGAAAAAGCTTCTGAAAATTTCTTAAAAAGCTCATTTTTTTTCCTGCATAAACTTTAACTCAAGCCCTAAACTATGTCATTTTAAGATTATGCCAAACCTAATTGTTAATGCCTTTTTTTTTTTTTTCCGCCAGCCAGGAATTGATGAAATTAGGGCAAATTACCTGCTTAGTGACTACTAGGCTAGGGCAGCTTCTAAAAAGACACTGTAAGATCTTAGGTGTTCACTCCAGTTAGACTGATGGGCACATGTAAATTCATTATCAGTAGAAGTCTGAGGGTTTAGACCTTTGGAGCCTAATCAATAGCTACTTACACTTACATGGAACAACTCTTAACGTTAATGGAAAAGAGGGAGCTGAGATAAAAAGGCTTGAAAGCAAAGCTTCCAAGACTAGATTTTTAAAATACCTTTTTACAACCCAGAGTGAAATGGCATCCCTAACACTCGAGCTACAAACTTCTGTACCACAGAGGTTGCTTTTTACCTTAAGTTCAGAGTTTGATCTTCATGTATTTTTTGTTTGTTTGATGTGTTTTTTTTTTTTTTAATGTTTTTGCAACTTCTAGGAGCAGCATTCTTGGCTATTACAACAATTTATGCGGAGAGTGGTTCAGGATTTGTATTGCCGAGCGCCTCTGCCAAAGCTGGTGTAGAAGCAATGAGCAAGTGAGTAATATAGCAAATGTGTGTTCTGCTTTTCACATCCTTCAGATAGGGTAATTGGTCTATAAAAATGGAGCTAGTTGGTATAGTCCTCCTATTCCATTGTATCATAAGAGAACCTTCCAGCCTCCAGTATCCTAGCAAGAAAATAGTATGCTGACAGCTTCTTACAGAAGGAAGTATTAACTATTTTTGTGATGATTTTTATCACAAGGACTAGTGGATTTTTATCACAAGGATAAGATAAGGACAAGTGGAACTTCTTTTGGCAACAATTCTAAGGTTTCAGATACAGAGTTTCGATAATCAGATTCTCTTGCCTTCTCGTAGGCAAACTGTTTGAGGTCTATGGTGCTTTCCACTTCCTTTTGTCTCAGGAAAAGATGTGCTTGTATTTGGGTGGAGTATACTGTTGCTTCACCTATCTAGTTTCATTAAGAAATGTGTTCCTATCACTATTTTAAATTAAGGTCTGCAGTTGTACTTAATTCAAAACAGTATCATGTGACGAATACATGTTACTCAGCAAACAAAAGGATTTCTATCATTATTTACTATAGGGCAGTCCTTCATAGAAAAGAGATCCTCCTCTGCACTTCAGCAGAAGGATTGAATAGTTTGGCAGCCTTTTAGCAACTAGAATTCTTTGTCCAGAAGAAAATGAGGGAATGAGTGATGGTCTTGATTTCTGTTCTGTAGAGCTGTAACTGAAGTGTGTACTTTTCAGAGATTTTATGACCCAGCTAATTCATTCACTATAGTACATGATCTATCTGAAGTACTGCTTATGCAGAGAAAATGTTGCCATAAAGCAAAATTATTGTACTGATCCCATTTTAGAATGTAACCTCTGTTTTGTGTTATTCCAAAGCATCTAATGTGACAGCTATGTTGAAAATGTTAGAAATGTATACTTGTGGGATAGTCTAAATTACCAGAGAAAGATGGTGGCCTAACAGTTGTTTGTCAAGGAGTTTAGGTGCCAAAATCATCTGTATGATTTGCGAGGGAGAAAGAATTGCTCCTTAATGTTGCTTTACATATGATGCATCTATTAAATCAGTATTCCTCTGTTTGTAAATGTGACCCCCCCCCCCCGCCCCGAAATGTTTTTGTTGAGAACAAAAAAACGTTTAAATAGAAGTGCCTGTTTCAGGAAAATTCTAGTATTTACACATTTGATTCAGTTTTAAGTATTTTTTTTTTTGCTGAATAGCATTATTAAAATACTGTGTTTAAAATATTGATGCATTCTGTTAATGAATTTTTAGGTCTCTTGCGGCTGAATGGGGTAAATATGGCATGAGATTCAATGTGATTCAACCAGGTCCAATAAAAACAAAGGTACATAGCATGAAGTGGAACACAGCCTTGAATATGCTTTGTAGTACAGACTTAATTTTAAGATAGTCTAACCTTTTCTGTTACTGTTAAATTCAAGTATGATTTCCTTGGTAGTCAAGACTGTGCTAGAATATTGAACATGCTACCTCTCTATAATTCTTTTGTAAAATAGAATTTCTTTAACTTTTGAAACCTGCCACTGCTCCTTCTACTACACTAATATAAATGAAACCCTTTTTTAATGTTTCAAAGAAATGATATATCAAAATATTTAATGTTGATTCTTATGAACTGTACGTACCTAGTTTGTCAAATGAAGTGAATTCTTACACTTGGTGGAGTAAAAGTGCCTGTTTCTGCCTGAACTCCTAAATTTTAAACAAAACATCTCATAAATTCCAAAATTTCAGAATCTCTTTTAGGTATATGAGAACAGAATCTCACGAGTTTTGTTGAAAATCACAAAACTAGAAAGAGAAAAACTAAGTCAGCAAGGAAATGTGAAGCTTTGATATGAGTGAAAAGGAGGACTGGAGGGTTTGAAGGCAGTAATCCAGACCAGCTGGAACAGGAAGAAAAAAGAAAGCAGTCCTGCAGGAGGAGAGAGGAGGATTTGTTTCACATTGAATCAAAATATTACAATTATGAGCAGTAACAGCTAATAATGGTATTACTACTACCTGTGAAATGTTTCACAGTTGGTTTTGGGGGTTGGGATGCAGGGTTGCTTCTTTTTTTCTTTTTTTTTTTCCTTTTTTCTTCTTGTCAATATTAGATGCTACACTGGACGACTCAGTTTTACCTTTTTTGACTGTAAAGAAAGATAAGTGGCAGTATCAGCAGGGTTATAAGAATGCTGAAACAAGATTACAGGATCAGACCAAAAGTCCTCCAGGCCTTGTATCTGGTGGGTTTTTAGGCAAGAGCAGAAGAAAAACTTTTAACGACGTTTCTTTATGTCTCTAGCCTCTGGCAGTCTATGGCCCAGGCAGTTTGATACAGTTGATATCTCTTCATATTGTAATCATCTTGATAGATTTATTTTTCTTCCATTAGTTTGTCCTGTTCCTTTCTGCATCCATATAAACTTTTGGCATCCACTATATCACGTGGCAAGATCACTTTGATTTATAGGTTCTCATAATTTTTGGCAAGTTAACTGCTTTAAGTGTCAACATTGCTGCCCCCTGTTAATGTTTCTGATTTAAACTAATAACGTGTATCCCACTTGAGATACTGTGTGTTCTTAATAAAGTACTACTTTTGTCATACTGTTTCAAAGTTAAAATTTCCCTAAAAGCATAAAAAGGCAGACTGGCTTTACTTAAAACAGCATATTGCAAAAACTAGGCTTTCTGCCTTAGGGGCTACATCCATGTCTTTAAAAAACACGCTTGTAAGTCATGACAGGAAAAGGAAAAAGCATACAAGCGCAATACCGTTAAGCTTATAAACTGGCGTTTAAAAACATGGCAATAGAAGACTTAAATGGCGTGAGTACAGCCATGATTACTTATAAATTACAGTGTGCTTTAACTCTCATAACTTCAGTAACTTAACATAAATGTTACTAATACATTTCTGATTTTGCCTGAGGAGGTTGTTTCCTTGCGGAGGAGTCAGGAAGAACAACAAAACTCTTCTGTTTCCCATGCCATTCTAAGCTATTCAAATACTAAAACTTCCAGTGACTTAGTTGAGTTCTAGCCATTGGTGCAGTTTAACTGAATTTGATTTTTTTTTTTCTTTTTTTTTTCAGGTTTACTTACTCTGTGTCATGTGTAATTTTTCTGTCACTTTTCTGCTCCTCTCCTCGCCTTGTTCCTCTCCCCTGTCCATGCAGCAGTTTTCAGTCTTGCTTATTTCCTCAAATGTTTATCAAGGGTGTTTGGGCAACAAAGATTACTAACCCCTTTTGTTTTTCATAGATAGATGGTGGGTGACTATCCCAAACATGTTGAATTCCAGCTTATGACCCTCAGTAGATGCGAATCAATGCAACAGGGATAAATTCTGTTCCCTACTTCTTTTTCATCCTACTGTCAAAGATGGTATAGACAGTTTACTCACAAATGTTAACTTCCATATTGTTTATCCGGAGTCAAATCTCTGTTGGATTTTAATTTCTGATATAGTTATAACTTTTTTTTTCTCCCAAATGTTTCTCTTAATTCTCAGGGTGCTTTTAGCCGCCTTGACCCAACAGGCACATTTGAGAAGAAAATTATTGAGAGGATTCCCTGTGGCCGTCTGGGAACTGTAGAAGAAATTGCAAATCTTGCTGCCTATTTCTGCAGTGACTACGCAAGCTGGGTTAATGGAGCAGTAAGTTTTAGTTGATCTTGTTTATACAATTAACCTGATGATGGTCTGAGTTTTGCTGGTATTTTTTAAAGCCCTTGTTTCAGAAATGAAACAAAACCTGTTACTTTGAAATTCTTTACAAGCATTATTACCCTTTTAATTGTCATGCATGGTAGGTAGTACCTTTGACAAGAACTTTTAAAAATGGTTGAATTACATTATTTTGATCTTGGCTTTTTCTGATCAATAAAAACTACTTTCATAGTTCATAACAAGGGAATGCTACAGAAAACCTATTATTATTAAATACGCTGCTTATGCTTTTTCTAGGTTATTAGAATGGATGGTGGAGAATATGTTTCTATGGCAGGAGAATTCAATGATTTGAAGAAGGTATTAAATTCCTTGCTTGCTATTTTACATTCGAACAAATACTTAGATGTGTAATTATTATATTATATGGAATTCCAATAAAACACTCTTTTCTTTTATTAGGTTACCAAAGAGCAGTGGGATATGATGGAAGCAATGATTAGAAAAACAAAAGGCTCTTGAAGTGTGTAACTGTATGGTGGAGATTTTTGGAAATGAACCACTACTTTTTCATGAATATTTAGAAATAACCAATTGGGAAATAGCCTTCAAAATCTTTTGTATGTTGCCTTCAATAAAATATTTGAAATTGTCATATTTTGAATATAGCATGTATATTTTTCCCATCTACAGTCTAATCTGTTGCCAGTAGTAGTGAACAACAGTTGTTCACTGAAATTTTACTGTTCTTTAGATGGTGTCTTGTATAGCAATGCGTGGTCTACAATTAGCTTTTTTTTAATATTTCAGAGGATTCAAAAATCCTCGGAAATATAATATGTCTCTTAATATTGTAATTCCAGTAGCATTTCAGAACTATCGTCACTGAATAGAATTGTTAATCTGAGGAAGAACTAAGACATTAAATCCTAATCTTCACACTTCAGTCCTAAACTTGCGAATAACAAAGTTTCAAGTTATCAGGAGGACTACATACACTGAGATAGGATGTAACTCCTCTGGTTACTTAGAAAATCTCGAAATACATAACCATCTTGGTCTCATCTTGTGCTGACATTTTCAGTCTGTTAATTATCTTATGCTGAACTTTAAAAATGGCATTTAAGGACTAGCAATGCCTTTCTAAGGATCTCACTCTTTGTCATGACTAAGTTACTGTTCTTGAAAATGAGAAACTAAAAATCATTTGCTGCTAATGTGTGTGTGACTAGGGGAGTCTCTCTGTAAAAAATGGTTTACTTAAGACTAGTAAAGGACATCAGTAAATCAGGACTGAAAGCATTGAAACCTCTCCTCCACTGGAGCAGAGATTCCCCTGCAGCCCCTGGTGAAGACCATTGTGAGGCAGGCTGTCCCCCTGCAGCCCATGGAGGACCCCACGCCAGAGCAGGTGGATGCCCGAAGGAAGCTGTGACCCTGTGGGAAGCCAGCGCCACGGCAGGCTCCTGGTGGACCCGTGGAGAGAGGAGCCCAGGCTGGAGCAGGTTTGCTGGCAGGACTTGTGACGTCCTTTGTGTATACTTACGTTTTCTCTTCGTATGGGACGCAGTTGCATATAAGGCTTTGACACTTGAAAAAAAAGTGTTTTAGAAAAAAAATTCAAAGGTATATTTGTGAGCTGTGGTATGATCAAGTATTTCTCTGCCATATTTAGTAGGGTATCCTCTGGAGAGGGCTATCAATAAAAACAAGTTTCCACTGGTCTCTTGCATCCATGGGTGTGTATGACTTTTACTGTAGGAAAGTGTCATGGGGTTGAAGTACTGGACTGAGATTGCTGATAACCATGTTCAGTCTCCAACATTGTTGCAGACTTTGTGGGACCTTAAAGTTTTTTCTGTTGCATCTGAATAGTAGGGCAGGTAGACTTTGCAGCATTCCCTCAGGAACTGAAGTAAGAAGACTGGCACGTTCCTTTTAGCTCACAAAACATAGGTCCTGTGTGGGGCACAGGTGGAAAAGATCAAGAAAAGAGGCACATTCCCAATCTCAACATTAAGTTAGGATCAAGTCTATACTTGGCTTTGGGGTCTAGGAAGCACTGCTGGCTGCCACGTATTCTTAATCCATCTCTTTTCCCTGCATATAAATTAATAGTAACAATACTTTTTTTTTTTTTTAATCTCACATGCTTTTCTTTTATAATCCTACATACTGTTTAATGTATTTTTTAGATATTGAAAGCAGAGGCATTTTTTTGGTGGTGGAAAAGGAAGGGCAGAGGAGAAAAGGAGGATAAGTCTAGCCTGCTACAATTATTTTTTTCCAAATAGTTCAGCAATAGGTACCGTGGTGCTTAGATAAAATGCCTACTGACATAGTAAATGCCAGAAATCCATTATGTGGCTTTAAACACACAGACTCACTATTCTTTGGCTCAGCCACCTTTATACTATTGCTTTGCCCTGCATATGTCCTTTGTTTAGAAAGTAAACGTTTTGGAGCTCAGTTCAGAAACGTTTCTCTTCCACAGCAAAAGGCAGTGGGTTCCGACGCAAAAGTACTTAAAGAATTTCAAGTGCTTTCGCAGTTTAAAATGAATACTGCTTCTTGACCTAAAATTAAAAAATGAAAAGATCTTCGTCTTTCCTTCATTGCTTTTACTCATCAGAGAGATTCAGGCCAACTCTGCATCTAGAAGAAACTCACTTTAATTCATAGTGAACCTTTCAGGGACTGAAGATCTTTTCTGAACTATCAGAGTTACTGGAACATGTCCTTTAAGGGTGGGTTTTTTCACTTTATTTGATAAGGTCAGAATATTGAAGGGAGGCCTCTTAAAGCCTGTCTTGTAAATAGATACTGGGTATTCATTCAATAACGGAACATTTATCACTTGCAGAATCACGTATTGCTTCTGAAGTATCTTCTTCTACCTATTTACTGTCCATAGCTAAATGAATTATTAATTGTAAAGTGACAACAAAACATTTTTAAAGTATATATTATTCAGCGATAGAACCAGAAAGCACATTTTAAATTTTAATGAGCACCTATAATAAGAATAGAGTCTATTTTATCTAACCTACACCAATGACATCCATTTCAAACTATGCAAGTTAGTTGCTTTTAGATTCTGAACATTCTGTCTTGACAAGAGGTATACAATGTGTTGATACAGGTTTTAGAAATGGCATATAATCTTTTAAAGAGTTATATGTTACTGGATAGTTTATAAAATATTTCCTAATATATAGACATAGTTAAGTGAAAAAACTTAGCTCTGATCTAGCCATCCACTTCTGCAGGAGAATGGAATAGTCTTGCTTGCATTTATTTCCTTCATTAAAAGAGTTGTTAGACTTGTTAGGGACAGGAGAGGAACGTTACTACAAAGAGATGAATCTTGAGCATTTCAAGTTTATGTTTTACCTAAATACAATTTAATTGTTTTGTTACTAAAGTAGCAACGCATGACATCTGAACGCAGGAAAAGGACAAGAGAAAGTAGCTTTATAGCAACTACCTAACTGTTGTGGTTTAACCCAGCAGACAACCAAACAGCCGCTCGTTCACTCCCCCGCCCCACAGTGGGATGGGGGAGAGAATTGAAAGAAAAAAAAGTAAAATTCATTGATTGAGATAAAGACAGTTTAATAAAACAGAAAAGGAAGGGAAAATAATAATAATGACAGAATATACAAACTGAGTGATGCACAATGCAGTTGCTCGCCAACCGATGCCCAGCCAGTCCCCAAGCAGCTGTTGCCACCCCCCAGCCAACTCCCCCAGGTTTATATGCTGAGCATGACATCGTATGGTATGGAATATCCCTTTGGCCAGTTTGGGTCAGCTGTCCTGGCTATGCTCCCTCCCAGCTTCTTGTGCACCTGGCAGAGCATGGGAAGCTGAAAAGTCCTTGACTAATGTAAATGCTACTTAGCAACAACTGAAACATCAGTGTGTTATCACATTATTCTCATACTAAATCCAAAACACAGCACTGTACCAGCTACTAGAAAGAAAATTAACTCTATCCCAGCCAAAACCAGGACACTAACCCAGGCAGTGTCTGGCTTGGCTTGGAAATTCCAAAACAACCTGTTCCTAAATGCCCACGAGGATGAGACTGTCCTGAAAGAGGCATAAAATATCCCTAAATCCCAAGAGGTGACCAATCCATAAACACGCTCTGCAGTTTTATATTGCACAGACTATCACAGTTGTATACCGCAGACTGACATAAAACATAGTCATTACCGTTAACTTTATTCAAAACATAGCAAAAATGGTAGGAGATAGTATCCCCATTCTACATGCTGTCTCATGCTGATGTATTTGCCCTGGGAGCATTACACTCCTGACCCTACCTCAGCTTGCCAGGGAGCCACGAGGTAAAGGGGAGTATGAAAAAAGTGTTGCTTTGTGGCATAATAATTTTATGGAGATGAAGTTGGAGGGACAAGAAAGTGGAGGGATGAGTCAGAAAAAAGGTGATGATGTACATTGGAGATCGCAAATGGAGTCAGTAGAGTTGCAGAGGCAGTTTAATTCTCATGGATCACAAAGAAAACTTTCCTGGGATCCGAATACCTTTTTTTAAAATGACTTTTGCACAACCCATCAGTCAAAGGTGTTAACACTTCCATGAACTCAGCTGACAGACGCTCGCAAAGGAGGATTCATTGTCTGTTTTCAGCTGAAAAGTATGTCTTGCCTGCTTGATTAAATCTTGAAATTACCCTTTTTATTTCAGCTGATGATTTATTGTCTTTGAACATGTCTGTTACAATTACTTAGATTAATTCTGTGCTGTAAAAGTGGTATTGTATTATAGTAGAGGCTTATAAACAAGTTACAAAAATCATTTGAGGTTGCAAATGAAAGAGATTAATTGTATTACCTCTTGGCTACGATACTAGAACTGCTGTCAATCTTTGGTTCTCCTGTTTCTGGGAATTCCCTCCTCTTCAATATTTCATTACTGTTGAGAATATTGTTATTATTTACCAATTCAAGAGTCTGCTTTACATGCACTATTTGAGGGAACTATAGGTTCCTACCTGTCTGTACTGGCTTCCAGGTTGATTGGCACATGAACTCCTTATTTATCTTTCCTTTTTTTCACATGCTGATAATGTGTAAGTAAAGATACTGAAGAGCAAGGAAATTTGTAACTTTAACTTCATGGAGCTTCTTGTTTTGTAGCTGCTAAACATGTAACCGCACTTTAACTGAGGTAAACCCCCCAATTTTGCATGTGATCATTTAATGTGCAGTAAAATAAAATGGTCTTTGGGATTTTGGTGCATTGGCCTGCTTTTAATTAGAACTAATCAACTTCAGTTGATTTCAGAGGGATTTGGAGGTGCTCAGCACTTCAGAAAATCAGGCCACATGCATTTGGGTCCCTAAATATGGATTCTGAGCCTCATCATAGACACAGCAAATAGGCGTGAATTTCGGTATGCTTCCACAGTCAGTGATTATAACCATCATTATGATGAAGGCTTGGTATAAATGCACGAGATGCCGTATGGAAATTAATCAGGAAAAGCTAACAAAACAAAGCCTAATGAATGAAACGTCTAATGAAACAAAGACTTAATCCTAGTTTAAGTGGAGTTTAGCAGCAGCGTGTGCGTATTTTGTGAGATGAGGTCCATTTTACGTAAAAGCGCTGCCAGGTCTCAGCATCCTGATCTGCATTTGACATTTGCAGATGGAATACGCTGTCTAGAAATTTCTGAAGCTTGCTGGGGTAATCTTTTCAAAGATAAATAAACAAGTTGTAAACAGGGGGGATTAGACCGGTGCTATGATACCGTGCATAAAATGTTTGGGATAGAACAGTGCAGCAGTGAATGAAAGCCAAATGGCTTGCTTCAAGGCCCGTGTTCAATCCTGATTAAATCGCTGGTGAAAATTAGCATGATATTCTCCACAACAGGCGGTGGTTTGTATCACAGCTGCCAGCTGGGCAGTGTTAGTGACTTCGGATCAGGTGAGGCTCTGAGGTGCACTGATGGACTCTGTTGGGGGCACAGCTGGAAGCAGGCACCCGCTGTGCCTGACCTGGTAACTTAAGGTTTACCTCTGTCAGCAAATACTGCATTTATAATGCCAAGGGGCCTAATAATTACTGGAATTTTTTTTTTTTCTTTGAGCATTAGTAAAAGTTTGGTGCTTTGTGCTTTAAAATTAATAGGAAATCACCTTCTTACTTGATTTGAATAGGAAACATTGTGTTAAGTTTTCATCTGTACACATTTACACTAGAATGGGCTAAACTTTTGCACAGCATTCTTGTTTGCAATTTGTAGGACTGTGAGTATTTTTTAGCTTGAGTGCTTATTAGTTTGAGTATTTATTTAAATATAATATATATTTTTAGACAGTAAAATTGTTAACAATTTCAGTAAAGTAGATCCCATGTAGCTACCTGTCAGCCAGTTTCTCTGTTTAGCAGGAATATGGCATATCTTCACTACCTCAGGTAATTAATTTTTGTGCCACTATTTTACTTTCAACCTTTCTTTTGGTCACCAAATGTCTGCCAGAAGAAAGAAGCCTGCAGTCTTCCCTATCATCACCTCTCTTCTTATTCCAAGCCCCATTCTGCCCCCGCCCTGACATTTTTAC
>NW_009218029.1:0-31287 GCF_000690835.1 Fulmarus glacialis | reverse complement strand
CTGGCCTTCAGCATTAAGGTCCCTTCTAGGTGCTTCACTAGGACTTCTTTTCAACATTAGGCAATAAACAATTAAAAAAAAAAACCAAGAAAACAAGAAAAATAACAGTAAAAATGCTTTCCTTCTCTCTTATTTGGTACTTTGGTGACTCCTCTGTCCCCTCCTGGTCTCCCCAGTCCAGGAAGGACACTGATGCGTCGGGTGTGGGCCCAGCCCAGGGCCTTCGAGATGGTGAGGGGCCGGGGCACACAGCACACGAGGGCAGCCTGAGGGAGCTCCCTCTGGTCATGAGGGTGGTGAGACACTGGAGCAGGTTGCCCAGAGAAGTTGTGAATGTCCCATCCCTGGAAGTGTTCAAGGCCAGGTGGGATGAGGTTTTCATCAACCTGATCTAGTGAAAGATGTCCCCGCCCACGGAGGGGGGTTAGACTAGATGATCTTTAAAGGTCTCCTCCAACCCAAGCCATCCTGTGATTCCATGATTCTATGATTCTATGATTTTTAGGTCAGTCTGAGATTTTTTTTCCAACCCAGTTTATAACATCAGGAAGTGACTTCTGCCATAATAGTCCCATAACACTGATCTGTGCCCTCTGATAACCTTTCTAGATGAAGCTAAAGAAGGTCATTAATCCCTTTCCAATGTTTGCCTGTTAAAATAAATTTTTGAGGAACTAGGTTTGGATTGATGCATAATCTAATGTGATTAATGTGCTGCACTGTGGATGCATTAGTGAATGTGGCACAAAGGGCAACGCATGATGAAATCTTATGAACTATCAGTCAGATTTGCTCAAGTTTCTCACTTCTGTTGCACTGTCTGAAATTCTCATGCTTCACTTAGGCATGGTAAAAGCCTAGAGAGCTGTGTTGTAATGTTTTGAATAGGTGACATGAATAAATGGCCTTCAATATAATGGCATGAGGTAAAGAACTCACAGCAGTCTCTGATGTTATGGTATTGCTCTGCATCTCATTTATCTACAGCTAGCCACACTACTTCCAGTGAGTATTACACTGTTGGCTCTTGACAAGAGCACCTCACAGGAGCCAGATTGCATGTCTATAAGCTTTTGCTATAGATTAGCAGGGAATATGTAAAGTATTGTTCAGAGTTTGCACATAGAAAGCCTTTCTCTCGAAACTCCTGGGATTGCATTGCTATTTCTCTTTTTATTTTATTAAATGGAATAAATAGAAACCCTCTTTATGAACTCAAATGAGCTAAAACTACATTTTTCTCACCTCACAAAAAATAAATAGTATCCTATCCTAAATAGTATCCTTAAATCTCCCCATCAGATAAATACTTAGCACATCTGATCATTGTACTTCACAAGCATGATTCAAAACACAAGAGTCTTGGTAGAAGATTCCTACTTTAGAAACTCCAGATTTTTAATCAAATTTCAGTGTAAATCTGAATCTCTTCTTGTAAAATCAGTGAGTTTGAGAAAGGTTTAAGACTAGAGCCAAATTAGAGTTTCATGACCAGCCTTTACATCTGCAAAATTAGAATCCAGGTTTGACTATCAAAGATATGATGAAACTAGGATTTTGGTGTTAGGGTTAAAAAACATATCACCTGGATTTTAACTGTTATGACACATGCCTCAATTCTATGATACAGTCTGTTGCTCGGCATGTTGTAAGCACCAACAGCATGCCTCTGATGTATAGATTTCTTTTTTTCCTAATTATAATCCATACATTAAATTGGATTCCTCTTCTTTTTAGCCAACTCCTATGCAGTCTGTGATCACAGATTTCCATACAGTTTATACTTAAATGTTTTGCTTGATTTGTTTGCCAATCATCTTTATGCATTTAGTTAAATAGAATAGAATAGAATAGAACAGAACAGAACAGAAATGATCTCTTATATTAATTGTTCATGCTTGCATCATGTTGCTTTCATTTTTGCATTTCTAAAGGAAACTGTAATACAATGAATAAATTACCTTTTTGTTCTTATTAATTTCTTAAGTCCTTAAATACTGGTATTCTTAATAACAGACATTATGTTATTTAAGATAGTAATAGCCTCTTTTATTTAACAATATCACTGACCCATTGGTGCTATGCTAGAATTTTGTTGCTTTAAACAATAACATAGCAAAATTAAATCAATAACCTAATCCAACAATGCTCGTGAAATATGAATATAAGAGCTGCTAGAAGTTGAATACAATAAGAAGAATGTGAAAGTAATCTTGAGAATATACCTTAAGATTATGTGGGGGAGGCAAGTTGATTCTTTGAAGTTTTATGAAATTTCTTCCTTTTTCATTTTGCGTTGTGATCAAACCAACATGTTAAAAAAAAATTTTACCCCCTCACCACATCACAGCTACCCTTCTCCAAAGATTAATATTTTCCAATGATTAATACTTAAATTCTTAAATATCTAAATTCTTAATAAAAAAGTGCAACAGTTTCAACTATGATACTTACTTAAGATGTAGGAGGCCAAGGTTTAAATACTCTCTCTGTCCAGAGCAGATACCACAGACTCAAACTTAGTTATTCTATATGCTAAGTAAATGTACATGGCATTCAAGTGCTTTTCTCCTTAAATTTTGACCACAGACTGCACCCTAGATCTTAGAAACCTTTCTCTGTCAAATGGTTATATTCTTGCAGAGCAAGATTTTCTTGCAATAATTCAGCATTCAATGAAAAAAGTGGCTAAAATTTCCAAATAGCGGATTTTTGGTACTGCAAGTGGTCAAGGTTTCGGTTTTGGGGTTTTTTTTAAATGTCCCTTGATCCAATTCTGTGGTCATATGCATAGTGCCCCACAATGACATGTTGGGTTTTGTTCTCAATACTGATCAAAAAAAAAATATTACCTAATACCTAGTTGATTGGACTTTTTGTTGTACCCTGGATCTATTTTGGAAACCTTTAATTCCTGGAGTGAATGTATACATGAGGTATAGTTTTCAGTTTCTGAAGTGCAACAGGACCATAGCTAGGGCAGTCACAGGGGTTTTAAAGCTTTCTTTGAAGGTGAAAGGATTTTCCAGCTCATGAATGGAGCAGACATCTTAACAAATTTGAAATTGAAGATCACATTCCTTCGACTGGTTTGACCGCTATTATCAAAGCCTGCATCCTGAAATGTATTATAGCACGTGCCTTGTGACATGCCTGTCATCTGGGCCTGAGAAATTTAAATAAATGATTGAACTTACAAACACACATGCATATCTTTAAAAATATTAGGACAAAAAATGTTTTCTGAATCTTTATCCAGATTACAGCTAGTAGGACTTATCTAAAGGAAGATTTTTGAGGTATGTTTCCTTGGTTTTTGTTTTGGAAACTACTGTCTTGAACCGAAAGTTTTTACTAAACTTGCATCACATTGTTTTCTCAGGTGGAGAGTGAAATTTCTGGTCAAATGAGATGACAGTGCTTATTGTATCTGTATCATAATAGAAAATCCTGCCCAGTTCTGCAAAATCCCAGGTAGGAGCTGTAGTCAAGGTGCTGTAGAACTGGCTTTGTACAGCATTTTCTGTTGGAACAGCTCCTCTTTATGTTTACAATTAAATATACATTGATAGGAGTGTCAGTCTTAGAAAAAAACTTCACTTGTTTCTCACTCAACACACAAAAGTATCCTAAGCTCTTGGTGTTTAGTTATTCTACAGTATGGAAGAGGCTTTGCCTGTGGGGTTTGGTGGGGATTAATGTGGAGCCAAAACTAACACAAAAACACTAAAACCCTTGCAAGTGGAATTCAGGGGACTGTTTGGTTTTGTTTGGCTTTTGTAGAGTAGAAAACAACGATAATAGAAAACAAAAAACCACACTCCCCCTCTAGCTTGTCCCCCAGCAAAAGGGAAGAAAATCTCTAGCTTAAATGTCCTTACAAATCTCAGCCTTCCATTTTGCATGTTCACATACAAAGGCTACTTTATACTGTACAAAATGCTCCCCTAACAATTACATAGTGGTGTGTTTGTGGTGCTGTTAATACTGTGGAAACAATGTAGACACAGATAATTTTCTTTCTCTGCAGCTTTTATTTCTACAGGTCATTTGCTGATGATTTAGTTTACCAAATATTTCTGAGAAGATGTAAAAAAAAATTCCAAGAACCATGTAGTGCTTCAACATGGTTTTATACATGTTATTTTCAAATGCTGCAAAATTCCCTTATAGTCAGTATTCAGACTTTCTTGTCTCTATTAACAGTCCTTAATCTGCCTTGGCATCTTGACCTTGCAATGTTTTGTCTGATAATTTTCAACTTTTCTCTCTTTCAATCTTAATTGCCTCTGCTCTGTGAGTTTTCTTGGACACCACTTCCTAAAGCACTCGAGGCAGAACTGGCAGAGATGTCACTGCTACACAATAGGGGTTTCAGCTGCTTCTAATTTTCTCCCTCATACACAGAAGTGTTTTCCAGAGGCACTGTTTCTTGTGATCATGTAAAAATATGACTTATCTAATGGAAATAAGGGAATGACAGACATAACTATTTTCCATCACTAGAATAGATAACTTTTAATAATGAAATAATGAATCCCTTCACACTATGTAATATTTTACCTCTATATTCCAACTATAATGTTAAAAGCAATCAAGACTCAGCAGTTATTTCACATTTAAAATGGAATCATGAAGTAATATTTGATGTTCTTCAAAGCCAAGCTTTAGAATACATGGACCCTGTTTGATGGCTGTCTATCTCCCAGTTATTGTGTTTACACATATGAATGAAACAATTGGATCATTGAACTAAAAACAACGAAAACCTTTTCAGGAAATGCAGCATCTGCTTGGAAAAAAAGAAAAAAAGAAAACTTGGAAAACTATTAAATCAGAGCCATGTTCAATTTGTTGTTCCTCTAACTGTTTGGGATATCACCATGACTTTTAAGACTAGAGTGACTTACTTTTTTGAGGCTTTTTTATTGTGTTTGCTTGACAATAAAGTCATTCTTTTTGTAGATATCTGCAGCAATTTGAAAATCAGAAGAAATCATTGATTTTATTTTCTCTTGTTTGTATTTACAGGAAAGAAGGTGTTTTTTCCCCACACACAGTTATTAACTCTAAAAAAGGAAAAGTAGGTTTCTTGTTTAGCAAAGACATGTACCAAATATAGCAATGTGTCCTTCTACAGTTACTATTTGCATGTTTAATTTACAAATTATCACAATCAAAACTACTGTTGCCACCATTAATAACACCATTCTTGACAATTGATTGGATTTAAGAACATCCATGAAATCTCATAAATAAATCAGATTGCCAGGAAAGCTCCAAAGAGAAAATTAGAACACACCACATACGTAGAGTAGCTGCCATTTTAATGTAAAATGTATGAAAACCAACTCTCTTCCTCTCTCCTTCCATTTATAAAGGAAACAATGCAAATATAGTGTGATCCCCATGTCCTGATACCTGATTCTTTTCTATCCACTTTGTTTTTTTCTTTTCTGTATCTAACCTTGTGTGATTTTCATTATTTCAGCCTGTGTGTTCAGCTGTAGCATTACTTGAATCCTTCCCATAAAGTTTATGGTCCTGATCAGGAAATGAGATTTCTGTACCTTCTCAGTAACAATGACCAACCAAAGCTCAGACTTAGGTCAGATAGCTGAAATCAGGACAGGCCAGGACCCATAACCAGAATACTGGGTATTCCAGCCAAAGTGGTTTGTAAGGGATGTAATCAGACCTGGACTCCCGGAAAACTGAGAAAGTCTTCATGAACTACTGAAGGGATTAGTTGAAAGCAAATGTTGTGTTAGGTTAAAGGTTGGAGAGCCTAGGGAACTAAGCAGTAGAGCATATTTTCAGACGAAAAATAGGGCCAAAAAACCAAGAGCCAGTACAGGGCCCTTGGACAGGTACAAGGAACTGTAATAAGGTCAAAGCTGGCACCTAAGGTAAGGCCAGAGCACAGAAACCACAAGGAACAGGAATCTGACAGAACCACAGCATTCGAACAACATCATGAAGTTGGCAGAATTCCTTAAGTTCTAGCTAAGAAGGGAAGAGAGCAATCTCTATTAAAAATGACTGTGGAAACATACTGGCAGATTATTGCCAAGGTAGGCCTGACAGGGGCTGAAAATCATGGCTCTAAAGTCTTTACTTTCAAAAAAACAGGGAGCAGCCATTCTGTTTTATTTTGCAATTATAATCTGCTGCTCCACTTCTTGTAAAGGGATGCAGATATTCCTTGCCATTCTATGAGCAAATACTCTTCTAACTACTTCCAGTTACTGACACAGCTAAACATTCTTCCATGCACAGTCATTCCCTATGATGAAAATGATCTCTTCTCTTATTTTTCATAGCATTAAGAGAGTTCCAACTTTCAGAAACCATCAACAAGAGACACAAAAGAGCAAATAATAAAATGGATGAGACATTAACTGCTGTGGTTCCTACCTTCTGGAAGATGGGCAGAGACATCCCTCCTTCTTACTCAGATACAATAAGGGCATTTGTAGCCCAGATTCTCCCAAGAAGTTCTGAAAAGCGTATTAGACCAACAGAAAATAATGAGCAGCAAAGCAATTGAATTTTGGTTGCCTACTGATTTTAAATTTTTACATCCTCTACATGTATCACTGTGACAATTCCAGCTGTCTGAACACCTTCTAAGCCCCTCTGTTTTACTAGCATCTCCCTGAGGTGGCATGTATCTGAGTCACATAGCAACCAGCTGGGGAAGTGGCATGTGCTGTGATCAGCTTGGAGATATACGTGTATTAATTAGACAGCTACTATATGTGTGCTAGTCAGCAGGCCAAGCAGATCAGGTAATTGTTGGTTTCACCATGTTTCCACTATGTCAGGGGGTTGCAATGATGCTAGTCTCTCTCCTTTATCCACCACCAATTTTCAGTGATCTTAAGTAATTCAGCGCCTTTGATCCTGGTTGAACTTGGCCAGCAGGCATAAACCTCCCTGCAGGAGAAGAAGTGGAAGACTGAAAAGCTGGCAGATGGACAATGCAATTCCATATGCCGCATTGCCTTAGAAAAGCAGGCCAAAAAGTATTCCAAACCCACCTCTTGAATGTTAATCTTGCAAACAAAATCTGTTCTTAAGAGGCTGAATGTTGTACTTGCTTGTTGTACTGTACTCAGCTTGTTGTACTGCTGACTAAACAGAATAAAATTTAGGGTGCATAGGAGGACTGTATATAACCAGGAAAAAAGCAAAGGACAGCAGCAACAGGTTGGAAGGTCCAGGGGGGAAAATGTCTTCCTTTTAATTTTTTTAAAAACCTGTCTCCATGAAAGTTGTAGTCACCTCTTTATATGGAGAAAATAGAGCAGCTATATGGATACTAACAGAGGGTAAATTGTACAGATGATTAGAAACAAAACATGTGGACACAGAACTCTAAGAAACAGACCTTAACCTCAGCAGCATGCAAAGCTTCTGTCCTGGTTGAAGTGCATGTTTGTTATTTCTCCTCTGACCCGTCTGCCAGTTCCTTCCTCCCAAGCCCACTGCCTAGTACCAATACTTTGTGCACGCAGTACTCTTCTATACTTAACAGAACTTCAGGGTATTCAGCATTATCTTATGCCCATATATTTTAGATCTACTGATGGCAATTAAAACTGAAAGATGTGAAATTTTTAAATTGTCACAAAACATTGCTATAGTCACACTCAGACATGACAGAAAAGAGTGCTTAACACGTATTTCCTTATCACTATGTTTAAATAATGATAGCGCATATACATGTGTGTTTTAGTGTTCAGAGACGGGAAGGGTGAGGAAGAAGAAGGAAAAAAATCACCAGTTGCTCCTGTGCTAGGCAATACTGAAATATACTGTCAGCATCAATACTCTGTCCACAGACAAAGCAGACTACTATTTTGTTTTTCTCATACAGTTTGTGTGTTTGGTGCACTGTGCAATCCCAGCCTCTTTTACCATTTGAGCATCACATAAATATTAAAGACTAGCTATGAGCAGCAAACACTAAAAACTTACTCTGGAAAGGGTCACTGATAGCACTATTTTGCTCATTCAATCTGTTAAATGGAAGCAAGTACTTCATAGAATAGCCATCGAATCCCAGCTTACTGCTCTGATGTAATGAAATGGATACAAAGATTTTTATCCTAAAAAGAGGGATGGATGCATAAAGTAAACTTCTACACATGGTGAAATTCTTCACAACGTGAAGAGGTGGAGTTTGCAGGAAATCATGCACTTCCCACTTGTTTCATATATCAGTTTTAGAAGAAACACAAAACTTACCAAAAGAAAGCAAGGGAGGAAATATCTTAACCTCTTTCTTTCCTTTTAAGTTCTACTTCGTTCTATCATCCTCATTACAGCAGTGTTAAAAGCAAGAAAAAGACAACTGCCCTCCATAATATTATTGCTAGCATCATCTGCCTCACATTTTAGATGACTGAAGAACAGGAAATATCTTTTGGAGTCAGAAAATGGGATGAAATTTCTTAACAGTTGAAAAACTCCCCTGAAATCTTGAATTATTAAAAAAAAAAAAAAAATCAAATTTTTTTTCCTGCTTCCCTTTTTCCCTGTTTAGCTTTCATAACCCACTCTCCGTGGGTTAATGTTTTGTACAGATCAAAAGAAAAGATGAGAGTTTCACTTCGATTACAGCTTGGGCCAGCATCTGTATCACATCTAGCCGTAACTGCATAACAGGAAAACAGTGATCAACTGGAAGAAAACAGGGGCAACTGCAGAATATTTGTGTACTGTTTTCAACATTTTATTTAAGACTTGTGCCATATACAGAACCTTTTGCATACTTAGCCCTCTGTTTCTAGTTTCCTGATCATAAACTCCTTGACATTCCTTTCAATGTTATAACTGTCCCATTTGTCCTATTCTGTGATTATTAATGGTACTAGGCACATCCTCTTTTAGGGAGAGGTTGATGTGGGCAGAAAAGGTTTGTCATGCACATGCAAAAACCCCCCGTTTGTTTATAAACAGTAATGGCATAAGATAAAATTGTTTATCTTATTCATAGTGATGGCCTCTTATCTAAACTAAGAGGAGAGTGAAAGGGAAATATTTGAGAGTTCAGTTCTTATGTTAGCAGAACATTTACATTCCTCAGTTAATAAATTTAAGTGGTATTCTAAATGTCTATCTATCTGCATCACTGGATGATTTCTCTAATCAAAAGAGACCTGTGGTTCTATCCTAAGCTGTAGAAACATCATCAGAAGCAGACAGACATAATTTGCCCCGATACTGTCCCCATCTGTTATTTGCTGAAATGTTGCTACAGCTAGGGGGATATGGGCTAATCTGCCAGATTTAAAGACAACATTATTGCCACAAACAATTTCAGAGATGATATTTTTCACAACTGTCAAGTTCAATATTTTCCATCAGAGATTAAAAAATATTTTGTTCATGATGGAGAAAAAAATTAAATATATTGGCATGAATATACTGAAAATGAAGTTTCAAGGGAGTTTGTAAAAAACCAAATGAATAAAAAAGTTCTCCTCCTCTAAAAAAAAAGGTTGAAACACTCCTTTGTCCAGATGGCAGACACATTTTTCTAGAAGTCACAATCTAAAAAGCAGGTCAAAGACAGATATCTTAAAAATGCTATGGTGAGAAACTGTCACTATGTGGTAATCCACAGAAATGCCAGTTGTGATACCATTGCAGGATGTTGCTATAAATTGCCTATTTCTAGCCTTATGAGTGCAGAGTCATAATGACTCTTGTCTTGTTTATTTCTCCTATCCGAGGGAGCTATGGCCCACTAAACAGGAGCACAAACATGTAACATACTCTATTGTCTGCAAGACGAGGCTGCACACTCAACGTGCAAACTACAGCTCTTCTGTGCTAAGCACCAGTATGCTTTGAAAAGTAGAACCACTGGTGTGCTATAAAATTCCCCTACCTGCTTACTGAGTCATAACCTCCTCGGGAAGAAAGGAGGTTATGCAGACAGTGATTTGCAACCTGCACCATGCAGACAGTGCTTTGCAACCAGCACATGATATAGACGTCATGCAACCACTATTTAACAGGGCATGAGGCAAATATACCCAAATGGGTGGCACTAGTGGGAAGAAAGCAAGAGGGGGAAGTGGGCTGTAGTCTCTTTTGTGCCCCTTAGTAATATCCATAGCTGCAGTTACAAGATCATGAAACCTTTCTTTAAAAATTTTATTGTCAAGATGCGTACCTAACACTTGGCACTTGTATCCTAGTCAGACACTGCTATTTCATAAACTGTGAAGGCAGCAGCAGGATTTTAGGGAGTGCTGGTGTGTGTACATTATGTATTTTGCATATGAAGAACAGCAGACTGGTTAGAGACCTGGCTGGGATTTGGCCCATGTCAGGGAGCACTCCGTTAGCATGTAAGTAACCCTCCAGTGTGGCCTGTGCATTGCCACAGAGAGACAACTTTCTAATCTGTGACAGCAATTCATTCTCTTCTTTTGGACATAGGCCCAATTTACTATGGCTCAATCTGTCCAAAGGTATGTTCCTATCTATTAAACAAAAAAAGACCAGTTTAATGGCCAGTGGTATCCTGGTGCTTTCAGGAAAGGTTTAATTAAGGCTACTATAATCAGACATGTATTGACCATTTCCTCACAGCGTGAATCCTGATTGGTAAAGCTGTGTTAGCCTCCGACTGGTTGCCAAAACATCACCCACTCATGGCCAAAACCTGTTTTTTATCAAATAGTTCTCCATAAGCTTCATGCAGTTGTGTATCTATCTCAGTACTTTGTTCCACCTCAGGGCAGACGATCCCATGCCCTTTTTGGAAATACTAGCATCTAGAATCTCTAGTGTTACAGTTTGCTTTAAAAAAAAAAATTGTGGGCTAAAGAGGTATATGATAATGATAAAGACTTATTTATTATTATTACCTTCCCTCTAAATTTTCAGGAAGTGACATCCAAAAGCAAAGAAGTCACCCTGACTTCATTAGGAATTTGCTCTGCAGGAAAAAAATGTAGACTTAGTCCTGCAATGTCTCAGAATTTGTTATAAGCCTGGATAAGCTTTTACAAGTCACTTTGTTAAATTATCCGTATTACACTCTCTTATTCAAAGTGATTCAATGTCAATAATGTAGAGACAGAATGCTGTAAGGGAATAGTCTAAAAGGGCTTTTAATAGGACAGGGACTGTCACTGTTATCGTACAAAATCAGTTGTTCATTTGAAGTCGTTTTCCATCTAAGCAATTGTCTCCGTAATTATAGAGATGACTTCTGTCAATTGGGATAAACCTCATAGCACTGAGGAGATGTATGTTTATCTCTTGTTCTGCTCACTTTCTCATCTTTTATTAAAATTCATCCATGTTCTGGATAAAATAAATATAATAGCAAACTAAGAACATGTATAAGCTGTCCCGCCACTTTGAAAACAAACTGTCCCCTCATACTATTAACGCTTCCACGTTTGAACTTTCCAGCTTTTTCCTCACTCTGCTGTCAAGCACTTCATCTGCCTATTTTTTCCCTTGCAGTTCCTTGCAGACGCTACTTCCTAGCTGACGGTTGCTTCACTCCTCTCCCAGAAGAAAGACGGGCAAAACAGGAAGCATTTATAAAGAACTGGGCTGACTACGTTGTTTTAGCTGGGGGGGGGGGAAAATACAACACATCACAGGAAAAAACTTCAGTGAATTTTCCTGGAGCTGAGAGGAGAGTTGCTAAAACAGGCAGTCCCTTAACTTTGGGAAATCTATTCCCAAACAAGGTTACAGAGTCACTTTTCCCCCAGACTGTCCAAAGTGCTCAAAACGAAATGGAATTATTAACTAATGAACAACAAGGCCTTTAAGCAACATAGAGCACAGCCTGCATTATGCATTTCATTATCATCTAGCACACGTATAATGTGCAAATGTCATCTCATAATGTAGATTGATGAAAGGTCTAAATCATACTAAGAAAACAGTTTTAAGACACCCATCAGTATGTTGATGGCAATTTGCTTTTATTAAGCACATGTTAATGGGGAACTGGAGACACCTGGTTACTTGAAAACAGATGTATCTATTTGCAAATAACTAAAAGGCATCCACTAAGCTTATGCTTTGATAACTGCTAGTAATAAATGACATTGACTTCTCAGCTTCCTGCAGCAGTCCTGAGAAATTTGCAATCACAGGCCTGAGCTTTCAGAAATGCACATTTATAAAGTGCCTGCACACTCTTGGACCAAATTGACTTAGCCATGCAAATATCTCAGTAAAACCCTGGCCTTATATAACTACATAAGAACCCTAACGATGGTAATTTTCCATTTGTTGAATTCACTGGTCACCAAGCTTTGCAATTTCCAGGAAACAATGTATTTGTTGAATCAGTCTCCTGACCTTCCATTGGCTCTAACCAGGGGGCTGTTAACAAGGAAGAAACTTTAGCATCAGAGCCAGTTTTAGTGTTTTTACCCTTATCACTCACTCTGTAAATGTGTGATCCCAGCAATTACAAAAAAAAAAAAAAAAAAAAAGAATTAACACAGCATATGGCCCAGTGTTTTAACTATCCTTAACATTTAACATTGTCATAAACACTGTGATAGATGATTTAAATATTTTAAAATAGGAAGTCATCAAGAGCACTCACAAGTAATTTCCAATACTGTTTTACAGATCTCAGAGCAACAGTGTGATGCAGAAGGTGGTCTTAAGTTGGAAAACAAACTGCAAAATAGAAATGCCACATAAATGCCTACCTGTTTTACCTTCAGTATTTACAGTAAAGTCATTCTGTCTGAGACATCACAGTCAAAACTCTCCTGCCAATTTATCACCTACCCAATCAGGATCAAGAAACTGTATGACTGTCTGCCTCAGTTCCCCACTCATTCCATATTCCATAAACACATGAGCACCAACAATATCGAAATTCCTCAAAAATGTAATTGCAGCCTCCACCTCATTTAAAAAATGCTGGAGTAGGAGTTTTCCCTCTCCCCTTAGAGTGCTTATTAAGAAAAACTGAGACTGCTTTCAGTCTTCCTGAAGAAACCAGCCTCAGCTCTTTTCTCTACCTGCAAAGAGACAAACTGGCATCTCCTTCAGCCCAGCAGGGTGAAATAATAATCCAGTTAAAGGTTACAATCAATTTTGTGAAATTTTCTCCCAACAGTACTCTTCGAAGATGTAACAAAGAACTGAAAATGACGAACTAGGAAGACAATGCAACAGAGCACTGATTCAGTGCTGCAACTTGTTGACTACAGCATACTGACAGAAATGGAGATATCCTTCCTACTCCAATGGCCACGCTTCCCACTCCAGTGGCCAATTCAAGCCACTAAAAAGAAGGAAATAGACACCTGCCTTCAGGAGAGAGTTCAGGGCCATGGTAGGAGTAGTATTACTTTCCTATATGAGTCTTCACAGGGGCAATATTTAGATAAATCCTGAGCCTTAGGCTTTTATGCTATCTCACACTATATATCTATTCACCAAGTGAGCTGACTAGATGATGCTCTACTGAATATGCTGCCTTTTGGGGATCCCATTCAAAGGCATCCAACTTTCCCATTATATAGGAGGCCTAGGAGATAACTTAGAGGTTTCAATTCTTCTGCTTGGGTCAGGCATTCAAAAGAGTGGTCTTGTTTTATCTAACTTTCAGATTTTGCAATCCCCTCCAAGCCTGACCCAAAGACCATAGGGTGCCCCTTCTTTCAGCAGCTCAGGTTCCAAGTCATTCTCAATTAAGTCAGCAGGTGCAAAGGCAACAGTTACCCTCTAATTTTGCTACACATCACAAGATCTTCCCAGAATTTAGACAAATCTATGAGCATCCAGAGTTTTCAGTAAAAGAAATAAAATAAATTGCTGGCTTTTAGGCACACAGGCTTGTAAAGTGATTCTGGCTCCAGTTGGCCATGAGAGGGAAATGAAATAGCTGTTTAAAAGCATTCAGTTACTGTCTACCCCATTATATGGAAAACAAAAGGGCTAATGATTTCTTCTGAGCTGCAATATTTGTATTGATTATTAGTTTCTGGATGGGTTATTGATCTCCACTGACATTAAACTGTGCAGATTGCCATATACGACATATCTTAGATTCATCTGTTAAAAAAGAACCGGTCAGTAACGTAGCATTAGGAAATGATGATTCATAAGTGTTAGGAACTGTTCTAATGTAACTCATCATGCTTCTAGCAAATACAGTCTTACATGTAGTTGGAGAGATTTTGACAATCCCTCTTTCTCTTGGTAGTCATTAATGAAATTCCAGGACAGGCCCTCAACAGAATTATCTGTCTAAAGGAAAAAGAAATGTTTCGTATCAAATTGTTTTAGTGAACATTTCTGAGCTGCCCTAGTTATACTACTGAAGAGATCACCAGAAATGAGAAATTATGCTGCCAAACATAACTCTTTGAGAGTTCAGGAAGGCAAAAGAGCAAAATTTAATCACAAGGATTAAATATGCAAGTATCTCCAGAAAGACACCGTTTTGACAGTGCTGTCTAAATGAGTAAACAAAAGCGAGTAAAACGTGAATAAACTGATAAACCAGCTCCCATTTTTTTTTGTGTCCCTCTGGTTGCATCAATAAGACCATTAAATCTAACTCGAAACAAGCAATTTTCCTTGTTGAGAAAGCGGCAGCTAGGGCGTGACATTAAACTGGCAGCTGGAACCTGCGTTTTCAACAACCCCTGGGTGAAGCGAGGCTCCATACTTCCTAAAGTGAGTCTGGGGCTTGCTTTACCAGCAACCACATAGATTCTGGGACCCCATGGAAGATAGGAGTGAATAAAAATGAAAAGCCTTTCCATTCAAATCCCAAAGCTAACCTTAGCTACATCTAGGGGCTTAAGAGAAGAACCCTCTGTTTCTACAATATTTTTTTCCCCATAAGAAGAAATAATACAGACCATTTGAAGATTTGAAAACGCTAGACTGAATATGCATAATAGAAAACCCCATAAGGATGCCAGCTGTGCATTTATGGATGGATGAAAAGTACAGGCTGTTAGTTGTGCAGTCATTTTCTTAGAGATATTAAGATCTGCTGCTAAAGAGCAGGAAAATGCAGTCACAGAGCCCACAGCTGACAAGCCCTATTGGTGAAGGGCTTGGTTTTTTGCAGAGGTTTGTTTTCTAGACATCTGAACAAGCAAGAAGGCGGTAAGGGATTGACATGACTGGTGAGTTAGACTGGAACAAATTCGTATCAGGGTTTTTGTTTTGGGGATGGTGAAAAAATACCCAGGCTTGTGATCATGAGGAGAGCATGAGTCAGTAAAACTGCCTGAGCTCTTTCTGGGTCAGCATGGGGGATAGCACAGGCTGCACGTCAGGAAGCAAAGGGATTTGTGGGGAGCTGGGAGTTATAACTGTTACAAGATAAAATAGTGATAGATACATCTACAGTGATAAAATGATGTAATTTTAGTTGTGTTTTGAGCCAAGACAGAGGGGAAGGAGGCAAAAATTTCCATGGAGGTGCTGAGTCCCTTCTTCCATTCATGCAAGCTCTGTGGGGCAATCACATAGCAGCACGCTCCCTGATAAACACAGTGGCAAAAATAATGCCCAGGAGAAATGATGGTAAGCTTCACCAGTCTGTTAGATCTATGCTCTTCCTGTCAAAAAATGTTTTCTTTGATACTTCAAAAACACAGCAGGAGAGCAAGTGATTAGACAGCAGCCAAGTGCACCTCTGTATGTATTGGTGGAGGGACCGGAGGAAACCCCAAGCTGTGAGGGTAACACATGTCCTGACCAAAGATCTCCCCCTTCCATTCCTCACGTTTTGTCCTTTCCAGAGTGCACTCACTTTGCTCTTCTGCTCAGTGTCTGTCAGAAGTTTAGATTTAATTTCGCCTATAATAAATCAAAGAAGGCTTCAAAATATTTGTGAAGCATTCATTGATTAACCTGAAACCAAAATGTCACACTCTTTAAGTCATAATTCTAGGTCAGAGCTGTCTGTTGCTGGTGTAATTTAAATTTTCATTTAGTGTGGCAGCACTCGGTCATAGTCTTGTTTAATTTACCTTCAATTAGGATGTTATTATAATTAAATTCCATCAAAACTATTGGATTATATCTCAGCTAAATACAGTGAGGGATTTATACAGCCTTATTTTTCCAAAAGCAGAAGGGGAAAAAATGTAAATAATTCACTTGATTTCTTTGCTTCAAAAAATTGTAATAGCTTTGGCACAGGCACACATCACAGCTTCTCAGGAAGTGCACATACACAGAGGTACACACAGAAATCATCATTCTTCTTTGACTAAGGCTGCTGACAGTTCAGAAGGTGCTGGCTGAATCTTGTTTGATGTCTTCTCATCCACGTTTACTTCCTTCTCAGGTTTAACCACTTGGAGTAGCTTTTCAGCAGAAAGGTAAGCTGAGAAGGTTGGTTAATATGCTACTGGTGGCCCATGCCTGTTTTACCTGACGAACAATATGTTGGATAACTGAAATACACCTAGGTTGGGTGTCACTCAGGTACAAAATTACTGCTTGGTCTTTTACCGTTTCATCTTGACTATGACATTCTTTCTGTGTAAGTTTTTGTAATTATTAATGGCCTGCTAAAACAAATTCTCCTCATTAATAACTAGGAAGTTCTGGAATGATTATGATTAGGCGGCTCTCGCAGAGACAGGTGATCTGGTTAGCTAGAAAGAATCTCACTGCTGCAGAATCATCAGAGATTATAAAGTTCTTGTTAATTTAGCACAGATTTTTAATTACTCTCTCACATTGTTAGCTACACTCAATGAATACAGGCCATTTTCCTACTATGGGATTCAAAACAAGGTGTCTTTAAGCTCCAAGATATGCAATCGAAGTAAAGTGAAGCCTGCTTAACATGTTAAAGCGTGTGAGAAATGAGAGAAAGAAGAAAAACTGTAATTTTAAAGTAAGACCAGGATTTCAGTATGCTGTTCACTTATGTCCTTGTGAAAGATCTACACCTTATTCTCATACACCTACCTACCAGAAATATGAGGGACTGACTTCCAAAGGTATAATGGGAATGGTACTGTGAAATGAACTGCACTCAATTTTTTCTGCTACAACACATTGCCGGGAGAAAACATAAGTGAATTGCAACTGCAGAATTATATCCCTAGCAAAATAGTAGTTTAAACAGGATAAATGAATAAGGGAATGCAACTGTTAACAAAGTAAATTTCTAACTCACTAAAAGACAAAGCACAGAAGACCTTTTCAGAAGATCATATAAATTATATGTATATGGTATCTATGGCATCTCTGAATTGGTTAATTTGGAAAAATAGGAACAAGAAACTGCAAGGTGAGTCATGTAGCAACCACCTAGTGCTAATAATATATAGCCTCCCATTAATCCAAATGGTAAGTATTTTCATGTCCTAGTGGAAACTTTTAGGGTTAGATTTTTATGTGAAAGAAGTAGAAGTATTTTTCCCTCAATCTCATCCTGTTATGTTCAATCATTTATTAAATATTGTGAATTTGGCCCACATTTCCAAGAGGAGATTTAGCTAAACAAAGATATTTATGGTGATGTTGACTTTAGAGAGGATTGGGTTTTTTTATTTACAGAAATACAATCTAGGCAAAATTACTCCCGATAAGTTTGTTAAATACAGGTGAACTCAGTGGTGGGTCTAATACTGTGTGGAAACTATCCTATTACTCAAAAAGTTTATATTGCTCTTATTTATTGGGTGGAGGACAAAGACACAATGTTTTTGTTAAGATGGAATATTCTGGTTGCTTGCTAGAATTACTTTATTAGTAATCCATCTGTAACACTAATTTTTAGTAAAATTATGACTGTGCTGTTATGGTAAATAAGTGCTTGGGTAAATCTGATCTAAATATAAATACTGATTTTATAAGAAATAAACTCCAGATTCCAAAGGTCTGGTTAAGAAATGCTTCATGTATGAAAATGTACAGCAGGTTAAGTATAGAAGGTGTATTTAAGTTTATGATTCTTTGGAGTTTTTCCTGAAGTGAGATAAACTGCCCCAACAATGTCTCAGTCACCAGGTCACAACAAAAAGTATAGCTGGTAACAGCCAAGAAAACAAAGCTTTTTCTTCTTTTACTTTTTTTTTTTTAATAACTAAGAAGTCAAAGCTGATTCTTGTTTTACAAAAAACTGGTATTGTTTTAGAATGTGCTTAGAATAACAGATTAGAGAATAATGGAATAAAATATAAGGACATGTTTGCTAGGTCCTATTTGAATCAAGCTCCTCTGGCAGATGTGGACCTATGTGAGCTGCGTGTGCCAATGAGAAACCTCAAGTCTTTCAGGCAGACCCCACTTCTGCATGTTATCTGAAAATATAGACCATTTTCAGAACCATCTAAGTGTCACACTGCCTAAGACCTCTCTCTCTCACACAAGTTTTGAAACCAGCAGGGATCAATTTGACAGAGGAAAGAAACCACACATGGGTCATAAGTCAATTATTTTTTTCCTAATTTGAGAGAGCTCATTTATAGTTTTAATACGATTTATCAGAATATGGTTCTATAAGAATATGTGACATATTGATTTAGTACCTTAATATTAGAGTTTAATGGCCACAAAATATCACATTTACTATTGATCTTTATTATATATTCTGGCATTACTTCTTTGATGTAGAAATGATAACTATTTTGGTCTACTTTGTGGTACGGACTTTCCTCTGTAGGCTAGCTCTAAGTAACAGCAGATTCTTTTCATTACTTGTAGGAAAATGTGGATATTTGATCAGATTAAAACACTTCTCTTTCTGTATCCAAAGAATTTGTATTGGGACATACAATGTGCCAAAGATAATTTGATACCATTCATATTTGATTGCTTTGTTAGATCGAGTTTGAAAGGAAAACAACATCTGCCAGTTGCCAAAGTCCGTTTCCCTTTGAACCATGCTTGGATAAAACTCACAGCTGAGGCAATTTACATCATGAAAAAAAACATCATTGTTTTGCTTATAGAACAGTATTTTGTACCTTTCATAGTTTGTACTGTGCTTAAAATAGTGGAGAAGATATTAGATTTCTGTCTGAATACTAAGCTCTTCTTGTTTTAAAAGTAACTTTGTAATTGTAATTTAATATTCAATATACTTGTACTTCCTCACCAAGTCTGAACAGAAAAAATAACATGGGGGGGACAACACTGGTGTCTGAACACTGTGTATGGCCCAACATCACAGCAGGGTCAACCTTCTCCAAATGGGCAAAAACCCTAACAGCAGCACGACCTGTCTGCGGGTCACCCTTTCAGTAAGCATCGAAGATCATGGAGGCTTGGGATGGTTTGTTTATCTTCTTGATTAACAAATTCACAGTCATTACTCTGCAGTGCATATGTCGCTTTATCACTGCTGTTTCCCCATCTCAAATCTGTCCGCTCTGATTGCACCTGCCTGACCCAAACCTTGGGTTGTAACACCCTGAAAGATCAGCCCTTAGCTCTGAAGTGCCTCAGAGTGAAACAACACAGACCACCACGGTGTTAGTAGTTCTAAATGAAAGCCACTAGAAAGGACAAGTGAACAAGAAGTCACATAAAATAACAAAAAGAAATATATTCCAGGATTCACTGTTTGAAGTCCCATATGACAAACAGTGAATGGATACGAACTGATAGACAAAGTGTCCGATTTTGTGAAATCAGCTTTATCCATTGTGAATTAAATGTATTTTGACTCTGTTGGGGTTGAAATTTCCATCTATGAATAAAATAGACCTGTGTGTGTTGATACCGAATTTGGACTTGCATAAACAGTGGTCTCACAACTGTGATGAACATAGGTCATAGTAGCATTGTCATAACTTTTTTTTTTTTTTTTTTTTTTAAATTAACAGAAAAGTTAAAACAAATGATAAGGTAGACTAAAAAATTATGGCTTCTTAAAAAACATTTCTGAGTAGTGGAAATTTTAATTTATTTCACATAAGAAATTAAGGATTTATCCCATTTCTTTATGAATTACTACTTGAATACTTCTTAAATATCACTACAGTTTTTTATGTTACTGTGCAGGCAAGGTGGGACAACAACAGGATAATGTACACCTACTCTTCCAGTTTTATCCCACCTTGTCTATTAGTCTTGTCCCAACTCATCAGCACAGTAACAGAAACAATTACTGGAAAACTTGCAGTTTCACCTTTTGTACAACACTGTTTCTAACATAGTTAACAGAACCAGAGATAAAGGCAAAGACTGAACCTACTTTTAGAAAACTGCCAATGGTGCCATTTTCCCTGCAAAATATATACATGCTGTTCTCATTCATAAACTGAAAGAACAAAAGGATTCCTACAAGAGATGGAAAAGAAAAAGAAATGTCTGCATTTTCAATTTATTTCCTTGGGATCTTTGCCCTCATATGACTTTGGACACAGGGACTGAAGCACAGTATCCTACATCTTGACATTGGCATTGGTTTCTCAGATGTGGGCAGGTTGATGAATTTATCAGCTCCTCCTTTGTATGTTTTTTTCATGGAGAAGCAAGGGACCTTCTGATAGTTATTGTTGATAAATGGTGAAAGCACATTTTCTCTTTATGGGAGGCATTTCCCTGTTGTTACAGGTCAGGTCTCCTACACTTTGCTCCTGATGTGGAGTGGGCTTTAGAGTCCCCACTTACAGAGAGCTGCTTCCTTGAAAAATATTTCATTGCTTTTTCTCCAAAAATATAGAAACCACATGACCTTCACCTAAAATAACAGACAGAGGGCTCATGTTTGTCAGCTGCCTTCTTGCAAGCAAATTAAGAAAGTAATGATGGGGCCTTAACTAGTTGGTAAGTTCATACTTCTAAAAACATCCTCTCAAAATCAATTCCAGCGAACACAAACAAATAAATTTACCTAGACCTAGCTTGCATTTGGGCTATTTTCCTCATATATAGGAAAGCCCTTATTGGTTATCTGTGGTAATATTTTATATGTTCAGTCAGGAACGCGTACTCCACTCCCTGAAGCATTGATAGCACCTAGTCATATTAAACTCGATATGATTTTGATGTGTTTCATCAAATAATTCTTTCAGAGTATGTAGTTTTACCTCTTCTCTAATCCCATGTTTTCTTCTGTTCTGTTGCCAATAAAGATGTCTACAGACAGCAGCAAAATTATACTAAAGAGAACAATAGTACAATATAGAGCTTCTTACCTTTAAATAATTCAGGTGCTGCTGACTGCGACCAAAATTCATTGCCATCTGTTAGTAAGTAGATTTAATTTAGTTAAACATGGCAATCCCTTCCTACTAGACAGCTGTCCCCATAAACCAATGCACCCCGTGTTGAAAAACCTCAGCAGAAAGACCAATAGCTGAACGAACATGGAGTATCATCCCTGTCCAGAACCAATCAAGAATACATGTATTTCAATTTGTAGATATAAATTTGTTTTACACATATACTTAATATATATGTATACTGAACAAAACATATTTTCTCATATTTTAGGAGCATAGGCTTCATGGAAAATATAGTTAAATAATTATGACCTAGTTTTTCTTATACCAATATCTCAAACTGCAGACTTTACGCATAGCTAAATTAATAGGAATCTCAAAACACTACATCCCCCCAAAATTACCAGATCTTTTGCATTTTCCATTCAAAACCAAGTTTTTAAAATAGCACTATGGGACCTTCACAAATCCACTGGTGGAATTTCAGACACTACAGTATCACATTCCGTTCATGTTCTCTTTTGGCAGTTTAACTTAGCGCAAGTGAGAATGACCCCCTTTCTGCAGGGAGAGGAATTTGTCAGTCACAAGGAGCTGATCAAAACTGTTAGAACCTATGTAAGTTTGACTGGATGGATATAACACAAATATTGACTAAAATAAGAACTTACTGATCCCAACAACCTTTCAAGATATCGCTCAAATTTATACCAAGTTTGTTATCACTTCTGTGCCTTGAAATCTTGGATCTGCAGAAGCAAAGCAATCCATACTCAATGGATGGAATCAAGGTACTTTACTGAATGCACAATCGATAATTCAGTTATAATGCATTATAAGCTGACTGCACAAAACTTGAACATTTAGACTCAGCAAACGTCCATCTCAGGAACTGACTGACTTCTAGAGAAATCAAAGGTTGACTTTAGATTCCTACAAGGTTTAGATTTTAGCTTCCTGAAAATCATTTTTAATGAATACACTTTAATAATTCATTTATCAAAATGCTATTAAAAAAATCAGTAGATTTTAAAGATTTAAACAATTAATTAAGGACTATCATTTTAATAATTATTATGAAAATCAGGAAAGGGAGGGAGGATAGCAGCAAAAAGCAAAGTGTACCATAAAAAATAAAGTTTTATAACAAAAACAACAAAAATTTGTCTTCCCCAAAAAGGGAAAGGCCATTTTTATTTTATTCTTATTGGTTTTACTACCAAATTTCAAATTCTCCTTAAAGAAAATGACTTAAATATTTTCAATGTAGAGACATAACACAAAGTATCCAATATGATTTGGGAGTTTATTATCTTTCTTACTTGAGATCACTTATTCAAGGCTCTTTAAGATCCTCTAATTAAAACAGATTATAGGGACTTTTGAATCTATTGTTTTCATAACTGCTGTCATAATACAGGTTTGTCAGCTTTATAGTTTATACATGTTGTGATTCAGAAATTATAATTTAGCAATTCTCATGTATTTTGATTCCTATTTCAGGGACTTATTCATCAGGGAATTGAGCTCACTGGCTAACTTTGAAAGTTAAAATAAGAGCCTCTGCTTAGAGAATGCTAGTAAATTAAAATTAATTCTGAACATAAATCAGCTGGCATATGGATTGCTTCTTTTCTCTACGCTTTTCACCAAAGCAAGTTGTCATAGTACAATAAAAATATTTACAACTAATTCAGGTATAAAATAATAATACGCAAACAATTTCTGTAATGGAACAAATGCGTGGTAAAATAAAGTATCCTTTACGTTCAAATGAAATATCAGTGATTGAATAAGAGAACATTATAATCCTAACTTTTAGGCTAGTTTGATATACTCTTTTAAATGTAAATGATCTTGTGAATAATAATTTTCATCACTGCATAGCAAGATACTATGTAGTATTACTGGAAAAATTGTATTCTTTGAAAGGAGGGAGTTTAAATTCTTCAAACAAATCATTGTCCTCAAATATTATTATTATGCAATAAGTAATAGAATGGGATCTTCCATTATGACCAGATCTAAAAAACCAAAAGTACTTTGATCCCTGAAATGCATGGTTTGACACAATTTAGGTAACTACATTGCCTACAGGATTCCTGAAATCTGCTGTTTAGCTGACTTCTAACTCTGGAGACATCCACCTCCCCTCCTTTCCCTTACTGCTCATTTGTAATTTCCCAAAGTGCCCACACTTGACCTTGGTGTGTATGCAGGAGTGCAACAAATATCATCTCTCATCTATCTTGCAACACACCTTTTTCAGTATCCAACAACTATGTCTGCTTTCACCAAAGTTCCTGAGGCTTTTGATCCATGGGGTGTGCTTTGCGCACTCCTCATGCAAGCCGTAGGACTGACTTTTAAAAAGAAAATTTTTTTTTTTAAAAAATTAGCAATGGGTGCACGTGCCTTTTAGATTATTCACAATATACTTTTTGCAAGGATGAGTAAAATGGTGATGAATTGTCACAAAAATTGAAGATATGCAAGAGTGAAGACATAGTTTAATTCTCATGTTACTCAATTTTTATTTCTGCTGACAACTTTTCATCCTTCTCTGTAGCTTCAGCTCCACTTTATCTCTTTAGCTCTCTGTTGCTATTTGCTGCAGTACAGTATTCTATTTCTGCAATAATATTTTCCTCTCTATTGGCATGGGTGTTAGATTTAGCAAATAACTTACTTTGATATCTTTTTGGTAAAGACTGGAAGAAAGCTATTGATCAGCATAAATAGCAGCAGCCATATTATTAAATACAGTATTCTATATTTACAATATTAGTAATTTTACTATATAATAACTAATAAGTATATAAATATCCTTTCAGAGCTACATGAACTCCGTCTAAAATGAAAACATTTGCTTCGTTGTGATGAAAAACTATTCACGGCAGACTAAAAGTTCTTGTCATTAAATCAACTTCTGTGTACACGCATAGCCTGACAAATTCCATTACTCATACCATTTGCTTTGGAGTAATCCATAAAATATTCAAAGACAACAATGGTATAAGTTTTAACTAGATTATTCTTTATCAGGTCCAGTTAAAGGAAGACACAGGCAGATCAGACTGACTGACTCTTACCTTAAAGTAGCAACGGAGGGAGGAAAAGAGCACACTGGAATGGAATTTCTTATTCATTCCCTTTGACTTCTCGATTTATCGCTAATAAGCATCTATGGTTGACCTTGGTCTTTACAAGGGACTAGGCCCCAAACTGAAATGGCAGCATAAAACAATGTTAGGATCATTGTCATTAGGAGGTGTTTTAAGGTGAAAAAATTTTGAGTTGGTAATGCTGACATGTGACAGATTATTGCATGTATGTGGGTGAATGCCTGAAACTGAACTTTTGAAGTTTGCTGCTTGCTAGCTGTTGCCAGTATGGGTTGATTGCAAACATTCGTAGCACCTGGATGAAACAGAAGTGGCATGAGGCCAGTCTGCCCGTTGACAGAGACAAGAACCACCAATCAGGAGGCGGATCACACATCGTGCTTCTGCACAGGGACTATTTAAGATTGGGAAACCAGGGGCTCTTCTGGAAAGAAGAGCAAATGTGAAAAAGAAGGGTTCCAAAAAGAGGAAGCGGTCTTGGAAAGATGAAGGTGCAGACCCTGTCTGCAGGAAAGACCCCAGAAGAGGAGGAAGATCCTGGAGATCAGGCTATTGGGTGGAAATGAATGCCAGTGAGCACCCAGGGACCTTGGTCACTAACGCCCAGGACTGGTGACTGTGAGCAGCGGCATAGCATGAACCGACACGACTTCCTGCCCGACCTTCCCGGAGCGACCTCCCCGCAGGGAAGAAAACTTAGGACATGGGAATATAGCCCAGGGGGGAGCAAGGGAATCAGTGTGTGGGATGATCAAGCAAGGTAAAAGATCTAATGCTGCTGGTTCTTAACTAAACGCCAGCATCCAGATTCACTACGGGTTGACATTTACTCTGCTTCATCTGTGACAGAAGAAAAATAATTTCTGGAAACGGCTTTTTATTATCCCAAGATGGCATAATTTTTTTATTTTATGGGAAAAAATAACAATTGCAGACATAACATGTTAGAAAATGTGGTGCTTCAAGAATGGCCCTCTCCTTCCTCTCTCCTAAATGGCAAATCAGTTAATTTAACAGGAAAAGACCTTGAAATAGAAGTGAAGGAGGTCAAAAAACAAACTTGCATTGATCTACTTCTTTTTAATTGTTGTTACACATTTTTTACTTAATGGGAAATTGGTTTGACTGGCTGTGCTTCAATTGCTTTGGGGAGTAAGACTGATTGCTCAGCAGAAACAATCAAGTATTGCACCATAGAGTCACTTGGTTGGTATCAACCAAAATTTGCATTTCTTCTGGAGCCACCCCAGGAGCCTCCGTGACCCAGAACAGGTCTCTGAGCAGTGTATATACTGCCTGTACGTACACGTTTAGCTTACGTCTCTGAGTCATCTCTAAAAGACACCTGTTCTCTCCATTTACTGTATAGGTAATTAATTACACCAGAGTTAGATACCTAATATAACCTGACATGGATAGCTTGGAAATCTCTGTGCTTCCTTCTTACCCCTTAGAAACAGTAAGACATAGCTCACCTTTCCTCACAGACTTATACTTACTCCTGTACACCGTGACTGAAGTCCCAACCCCAGCTAGTCCAGCAGAATAGGGAAGGGACTGTCTCTTTTCCAGTCTGACTCCCATGCACAGATACGACTTCAAGAAATACCCCCATCCACAGAAGGAGTACGTTAAAGGATTTATTTAGCCATTTTGGCCCACCTGTGCTGATTTTTGAGCTTGCAGCATCAGCAGCATGCCCCGTATAAAATATTTTGGCTATAGAAATATACCAAGTGGATACACTTTGTAACTTTTTCCCTCCTAACACGTGCAGGGTATAAAGTTATGATCTATAACAATAACTGTTATATGACCAAAACCAGCAAAATGAAATAAGGAAAGAAATCATATTTTTCCTCAGCATTTATCTCTCAAAAGAGGAGATAATGTTCTCTGAATTACTTTGTAAGGATACACGATCTTGACAGTCAAGCTTTACTGAGGATAATTCCTGATGCTGTTGAAGTAATGTGAATTCTTTCACAGATAAGTAGAAAAACAATGGTTCCTTTGTTAAATTATTTTGATCAACCTTTTCGTTCAATTAATTCCCCGTGCCTTGCAAACATAAGAAGGCAACTGTTACATGAAAAGAGTCGTAGCTTCAGAGGCAAAAATTGCTGTGTCATTCTGCCAGCTATCCGAGTAGCTCGGGGCAGTCTTACGTACACCAACAAATAGCTATATATGTACTCGCCTGCCCACACTCTGTAAAACTAGGCCATAGACTTTCAGAAGCAAGAAAGGTGATTATGGTAGTCTAGAGAACAGAGTAGGTTCAGTGCTTCATGGAAATTTCACTAGGATAAGAGTATCAGAGGATAAGAGAATCCTAGGTGACCTTTTGCAGCTCACTGAATCTCCCCTCAACACATCACTTTGGGCAATTCAGGGCTGGCTGAGGACCTGGCCGTTTGCTGGTAACATTGCTGAACCCCTTCCAGCAGCAGCAACACAAGCAAGAAAACTAGCCAGTGCTCACACAGAGCCTGGCGATCTTTGAAGTGATTGCATGGGATAGAAAGGGGCTGGAATAGTGTAAGTTTCTGCAAGTCCTGTTTAAGCATCATAGCAATAAAACATTTAAAAAAGGAAAAAAAGATGAAAAGGTACTTATATTTAGTATGCAGTCATACCTGAGACCACCTCTTCCCTGCTGTACTACTGTGACAGTTTCATTCAAGAGGTGTGGTTTGGTTTGATTTAACACAGCCAATGCGTACCACTTCCAGGTAAGTCCACTTGATCTTTTTTCTAAATTAGCAAGGATAAGCTTATAGTACATAAACAGAAAATCAGTGTGTTCAACCCTCAGAGTAAGACAGAAAATATTTTTTACCGATGACAGAACTCCAGCTAAGCCCCCATGTTTTTGCTTAGGTTTTCTTTAGCAGCAAAAGAAACTGTCAAAACATTTATTTAAAAAAACCCACAACATTTTAATGCTTTTAATAGATACTCACTTGTTCTTGAAATAAAACAGTAATTCCTGTCACCCTTTTATCTTAAGCTCTTTCAGCTTTCAGTATGTAAAGCTAGTCATAGACTTGGAACATACAATTCTGTGTGCATACAAGCTCTTTGTGTAAAATGCATACAAGTAACACAGTATTGCTGCAGCTGTATTCCTGCACTTGCTTGAAAAAAGTCTCCAAACTGCTTTATCATTCACCAGACAATTCACATCTTAATGTAAGTATATATGAGATTGTGTATATACTTTAAAAGATGATTATTTATAATATCAGTACTGAAATAGACATAGAAAAACTATATTAGACTGATGAGACACTAAATTGAGAGTCTTAAATGTGTTTTTCATTTAGCATTAGAGATGGAAAAATTAATATTCTAAAAGTTACTACAGGCATATTTTATAACAGATATGAATAAATTACCTCTGTAGCATTGCCTACCAAGAATGAGTAGTTATATACAAAAACAAAACAAAGTCTTCCCCTCTTTTTTGATTAACCTAAGCAAAAAGAAAAGCATTTATGTAGTTGCACTGATCTTGAACAGAGCTTGCCTGAGCAGGGACTTTAATAAATTTAAATTCCAAAACACAATAGTTAACTTTTGGTAAAAACAAATGAAAGGCATCACTTACCAAAAGCTTGATGAGTAAGTCATGCCTACTTCTGCTCTGGCCTTTGGAGAAATGGCCAATCTTGGGAAACAACAGAGGTGGGAGGTAGATCACACATTTTTTAGGCTTTCTGAAGCAATTCAGGAAAGTTTAATGTCACTGGACATTGTTGTTGTTGTAAGTTGTAAATGGGAAAGTAACTCGATGGTGATTGAAAACTTCCCTACAGGAGAAGAACAAAAAGGACACCTATTAAGCAGAGATAGCAGTTTTAGAGAGATCGTGAAGAATGGGCATCAGAGTGAAAGGACCTCAGGCCTTGCTCCTCTAGAACAGCATTGCCAATGCTTCCTCATCGTGCTATGCTAGAAATGCATAATACGTGACTCTCTTACTCCTAACATTGGACTTATTATGTAGCCAGGCAGGCCTATCAATTACTTTTGGAAATGAGTCACGATGAATGTATTCTTCATTTTTATATGTCTATCAAGGCAGAGGTTACTTGCTAAAAAAAAAAAAAGATAAAAATAAAAAATAAATGCTCCTTTGCACTGGAATGCAATAACTGTAATGTGTGCAGCTCTAAGTCAAATCAAGGTGCAGGTCAAGCAATCAATTTTTCAGTAAAAATCCCCATCCACAGCACTAGGGATTTTTACTGAAAAAAAAAAAAAGAAAAAAAAAATCAATGCTTAACTATAGCCCCAGGTTCTACTGAGTGAGTAACACATGCTTGGTACTGTAACATGAAACATTATTATTAAGAAAATGTGGCTATTGCTTTCACAGGTTGAAGATCCCCTGAAAGGAGAAGATAGAGGCCAAAAAGGGCAGAGAGGTAGAAAAATGAAAAAAAGAAACATCATGCTTTTAGAATTTCACTGCTGTGAATGGCAGGCATCTGACTGGTATAAATTTACAAAACTCCGCTGGTAATGCTGGGCCTGACGTCAACTGAGGCTCGAAGTTTTGAAAAGGAGAGTTTTTTTCCTTATTGTGGCCTGCTGAAATAGTATTTCCACTGTGTCTGTCACTCTTGTGACACTGTAATGTCCATGTCCTGATGCTGCAGCATAGAAATTGAATGGCTTTTTAACTACAAAATTAATAGGAATTTCATCTCACATAGTACATCCTCATTAATACTAAATAGGTTAATTATGATAAAAATATTACCATAAATAGGATAGGGATTAATAATTTAACACCTATAAAAGTATTGCCATTTGTCATAAAATCTTACGTACAAAGCTCACGTAATCACCATTTGGATTGACCAGAAAATTCCATGCACTGTAGTCCAGGGTTTGCACTGCCCTTGTTTTGCACATTTAAAGCTCCTGTTATGCTAAGTTAGGCCCTATGAACGTGACCAGATCTGCCTGGCATAGCCCTGCATCTGGTGATTACACAAACATTGGGTAGTTCCCAGTTTAGGAATGGACTCGATAGTTTCCTTGTCTTCAAGTAAATGCTATGGCTCCAAGTTAGAATACAGGATTCAGTCCTTAATCTAGTCCAAGTCTAACTGTACGAGTGACTTTAGGCACAAGAAAAGACTTTTTTACATGAATGCCAGATATTCTTTGACAGTGATATTTTACCGCTTCTTGGGCAAGGCCTGAGAGAAATGGTTTCAGTCATTGGTTTGGATGCCTGGGTGAAGTTGTCCATCTGCTTATTCCTCATTTTGTCGTTGAATGTGAAAAACTAATGGTGATGAATCCTTCTTCCAGTCATCATTTGTGTTCTCTATTTAGAACATAAACTGAAAGCTGAGAAGGTAATGGGGAAGGATCTAGGCATGCCCTGTTCTCATACTCTTCCCTAAGGATCCTCTATTGTCTGCTACCATAGGATACAGGATTCGGTGTACCTTTGGACTACCTAGTACAGAGCTGCATGGCTGAAAAACATAAAATAAATACTGCCCTTCCATGCAAAGAAAGAATTGAAGAAAAAAAAAGGGTTTGGAAAATAAGGATCTGGGACCTTGTGCCACCTGGAATAAAAGGAAAACAAATCGAAGGAAATCAGAAACGAATTTTCTTCCCAATTATACACATGACATAGAGCTATTAGTTATAACAACATAGTTGTCCAGAAGTGCATTCACACAAAAACAGCAGTACTGGAGCTTGAGATAACACATGCACAATGTCCATTAGCAATTTGTAAGAGCTGAGCCATGCTGACAGACTAATTCCTCCGGACAACAGTTCTGGGTTGCAGTGTACAGCATTTGCCACGGCATTTCACCAAGTGGCACTGGCAGGCTTGGCACAACCTGCAACGAGTACCTCCAGAAATGTCAGTAAATAACACCCTTTTTTTTACTGCTGATGACAGAAATGTCCAAAGAGCTCAGGTGGGAATAGGTCCTACGTGTACTAGATAGGCATATGTTGACTTTAAGAAGGCATACCATTTAATGCGCCAAAGGGCGAGGGAGGTGATGACTAATGTCTGCCGAAACGCACCCAGGCACTGCCTCTCTCTTTGCTTCTCTCTGGAGGGAATAACACCATCCACCTGGTGGATCTACTCCCACTGCAGGGAAGAAGTAAGGCTGGAGGCAGGCGTCCTCATCCTATAGCCTGGCCAGCAGTCCTGCCCTCTCTGCTCCACAGCCTGCTGGAGCAGGGGGCAAAAGCTAGGGTGTGGGGTCAGTTAGACAAAAAACTAATAATTTTCATGCTTTTGAGAGAAACTCAGCATAATTTTCTGTAGAAGAATAACGTGTGCGCTACCCAGGTGAAATGTACTGGTAATATCTCTAGGTATACTTTAGAGAAATAGGATAAATTTCCTGTAGGCATCTGACAAGCAGTTTAGCTGAACTGCCCCAGTTCCTGGTAATAAGTCTGAATGAAGATCCTCAGATCTAAAACACGAGGGAAATTCTGGCATAATGGCCAACAGTTTCAAAATGAAGGACTTTGTGTGCCTCGCTGTCAGGCAGTCAAGCTGCGATAAGAGATTTTGATTTCTCGATGTGCTGAGCATGTCTGAAAATCAAAGTCCTTCATGGTACTTCAAGTCGGGCGGTAAGAATCAGAGGACCCTAAAGTCAACCTAACCAGAATTCATGTCAAAATTTCACCTTTTTAACCTAGCTCTTACCTAATTTATACAACTATCATCAGCAGTACACGCCCTGAGAGGCAAGAAAAGGGAATTTAAAATACAAGAATATAGTCTTCCTGCTTTGCTTTATTAGCCTCATAAAGCAATACTAATTTTTTACTGTTCTGATATAAAAACCCAAAGGCTTTCTGTTACAAAGACAACTGGCTTTTCAAATTACAGATTAAACTCCAATTAATATGAAGTTATTATGTTGTCATAAAATATGTGATATGCAATTGTCCTGGTTCCGGCCAGGACAGAGTTA